>NC_140024.1:16426811-16451092 GCF_964263955.1 Coregonus lavaretus
AGAGAGTGATGGGTGAGGGAGGGACGAAACAAAAGAGGGAGAGGACAAATGATCAAGGAAGAAAAATGAAAGACAGAGAAAGAGAGAGAGAGAGAGAGAGAGAGAGAGAGAGAGAGAGAGAGAGAGAGAGAGAGAGAGAGAGAGAGAGAGAGAGAGAGAGAGAGAGAGAGGGGAGCAGAGAGAAAAGACTGAATCAAGTCAGTTGGCCTGCCCGTACAGTCTCCAACATGTCATCGCTTGTCAGGATGGATTTAGAATTCAGGCTTTAGAGAAAGACCTTCCATCGATGGCCTGCATGAACACACTCACTGAGGTCTCACTGACACACATCAGCCACGTGGTCAACAGGCGGTTAAACCCCACTGGGAATTACTGTGCCACAGACCCCTGCCTAGATTGACTTGCATGTGACCTGGTGCAATAGTGTTTGGTTAGGGCTTGCATGAGTGATTCAAGTACATTCAGTTTGTCAAATTTTCTATTACATTTGAACATCATTTTTTTTTCACCATTAATCATTTTGAAAATACATCTCTTTTCAACTAAATTTGAAGAGCATTGATTTGAAAGACATGTCACAATATAGAACTATAATTGTAGTACTTGAAATCAGTGCTGCATTTCACCCAGGTCTGACACTTACAGTACACATAGCATACCTTCACATCCTCCACTAGAGATCCGGGCTGAGCTGAAACTACCAGGGGAGTGTGGCAGGAGTCCAGGCCCAGAGTGGCACACTTCCTTTGGGGAGGGGAGGGCGAGGCATCAGGCTGCCTGCCTGTAGAGGGGGATGAGTAGAGGAGAACAGAGAGCAGGGTGCGTGAGAGCTGGAGTGCCTATGGACAGGGCCATTAGGAGAGAGGAAGAGAGAAAGAGAGAGTGGGAGAGAGAGGTACGAAGAAAGGGGGAAAGAGAAAGAAGGAGAGAAAGCAGGAGAAATATAGAGAGGAGAGGGAGGGAGGGAGAGAGAGAGCGGGTGAATATATCGAGTCATTAGGCATGCGTTTGTGGGAGACTGGCTCCCATATGACATTGCAGGGTGGCAGTACGCAGCTAGCTTCTGTTCCTCTTCCCAGTAAACAGACAAACAGATTGGCTCGTTTGCATTTCACTCCTCTGGGCCGCCCATCGTTAGGGTTCTGGGGGAACTTTAGGCCTTTCTCCTAGTTACTCTCTCTCTCTCCTGAGAGAGAATATTGCTCATACTGTATGTATTTTGTTTTCTGTGTTTTGAAGAGCGTTTCCGATTGAGAATCAGATACTCTATGTTGCCTCCTGTCTCTGCCATTGACAAGCAGAGAAACGAAATGGGGAAATGATAGTAATCATGAGAGAGGCTAGACAGGACCCAGGGCGACTGTGCGTGCGTGCGTGTGCGTGCATTCGTGCATACATGTGTCAATGTGTGTGAATGCACATGCATTTGTGTGTGTTTATGAGCATCTGTGTTGAGGGCCAGAGTCATTCTTTACTCTCATAGTGAATTTTCTCCATGACACCTCAGCCAGTATCTCTCTCCCCATTATGTTTTATTGTGTAGTGTTTACCTTGGGCCTAGCTAAACACAACAATAGACAGTGTAGAACAAAAGGCAGAAAGTGCTGCTCTTGGCCCAGTATCAAACACACACACACACGCAAGCACATGCACACACACGTCTCCCTGAGGTAAGATTGGAGAGTCCAACACGTTCCACGTTATATTTCTATTCTTCTCCGTCAGACAATGATGGTCTTGGCTTGCCCTATGCTACACATCACCAGACTCTTCTCTTCTCATGGCACCACTGGCTGGCTTGATTAGTTCATTTTATGAGGTTGGATTAATTTAGTGTGAAAGAAAATATGAAATGTGAAATAGTGAAGGGGGGGTTATAAACTGACGTATGGGATTGTTTTAAGATGGTCATACCATGGATCACTTAGCTATTTGATTTAGAATTTTAGGACCCCTTTAGGTATCAAAAACATAAAAACAATATTTGATAAAATATTGAATTTGGCCTTTACTACCAAATCCCATAGAAACGCATTGAATAACACATTCATAAATAGCAAAAAAGACAGGAGATATAAGAATGCTCAGGTCTTGCAGAAATGTTTTGGTATCCTTCCCCAGATCTGTGCCTCGACACAATCCTGTCTCGGAGCTCTACGGACAATTCCTTCGACCTCATGACTTGGTTTCTGCTCTGACATGCACTGTCAACTGTGGGACCTTATATAGACAGTTGTGTGCCTTTCGAAATCATGTCCATTGAATTAAATTTACCACAGGTGGACTCCAATCAAGCTGTAGAAACATCTCAAGGATGATCAATGGAAAGAGGATGCACCTGAGCTCAATTTCGAGTCTCATAGCAAATGGTCTGAATACTTATGTAAATAAGGTATTTCTGTGTTTTTATTTTTTATAGATTTGCAAACATTTCTAAAAACCTGTTTTTACTTTGTCATTATGTATTTTGTGTAGATTGATGAGAATTTGTTTATTTTTAATCAATTTTAGAATAAGTCTGTAATGTAACAAAATGTGGAAACATGCAACAATTTTAACGATTTTACATATAAGGAAATCAGTCAATTGAAATCAATTAATTAGGTCCTAATCTATGGATTTCCCATTACTGGGCAGGGGTGCAGCCATGGGTGGGCCTGGGAAGGCATAGGCCCACTCACTTGGGAGCCAGGCCCAGACAATCAGAATTAGTTTTTCCACACAAAAGGGCTTTATTACAGACAGAAATACTCCTCAGTTTCATCAGCAGTCTGGGTGGCTGATCTCTGACGATCCCGCAGGTGAAGAAGTCAGATGTGGATGTCCTGGGCTGGCGTGGTTACACATGGTCCGTGGTTGTGAGGCCGGTTGGATGTACTGCCAAATTCTCTAAAACGACGTTGGAGGTGCCTTATGGTGGAGAAATGGACATTCAACTCTTTGGCAACAGCTCTGATGGACATTCCTGCAGTCAGCATGCCAATTGCACGCTCCCTCAAAACTTGAGACATTTGTGGCATGGTGTTTGGGTCACAAAACTGCACATTTTAGAGTGGCCTTTTATTGTCCCCAGCCCAAGGTGCACCTTTGTAATGATTATGCTGTTTAATCAGCTTTTTGATATGCCACACCTGTCAGGTGGATGGATTATCTTGGCAAAGGATAAATGCTCACTGACAGGGATGTAAACAAATGTGTGGACAAAATTTGAGAGAAATAATATTTTTGTGCGTATGGAATATTTCTGGGATCTTTTTACACATATTTAACCCCTTTTTTTGGGTAGGCATAAAACTACCTCCATACTTCCATTCATTTTTTAAACCGGTACATGTTACCTCAAGACAAGTCCCTTTCCACCGTGGGATCACATTAGTTTGTAGCCCAAACGGTTCAGACGCTACAAACAGAAGTTGGCACATCGACGATACTGACTTTAGATGAGTCCCGTGGGGCTTGGGGGGGTCGTAGAGCACAACAGAGAGCACCACTGTGTTTGTGAGAGTTTCATCTTTCCATGGAATATTAGTTATTAGTTAGTAGGCTACAGACGTTTTCGTGAGAAGATGGATTTTCGGGATGTGTCATGGTCTGACAAACACCGCTGTAGCTCAGCCACCTTCCACTGCAGATGCAGAAGGGCGCCATAGGCGGATGTGGTGGATTGAGATGCAGCCCATGCACAACAAAAAAGATATCTCTAGCTTAAACTGACAGATTTTGATGGGGACTTTTTTATTATGTTACTTAGATTGATGCAGATAACAGCTAGATTAAAATGTTTTTAGTAGAATTTTGAGCTCCATCTAGAAGTACAGTTATTGAAAATATTATTAGCGCTGGGCCTTGACACATTTGAGAGCTATTTAGGGATGAAACAATTATGGAGGAAGTGCTAAGAGGAAAATCTGCCAGTTGGGTGGAACACATTTTCCTCTGTTCTCCAGGAAGTAGAGAACCAAGGTCTGGGTCCCAAAAGGCACTCTATTCCCTATATAGTGCATTACAAAGGTAGTGCACTATATAGAAAAAATGGGGGCCATTTTGGACGTATACACAGTGATTCTGTCTCCACTAAGGAGAGGAAAAAACCCACCATGGGTTTAATCAGTTCAAAATCTTATCATGACCCGACTAACACTAACTTTAGCACCAACTATAACTCTCTCTGTTTTCTCTCCCTCTGTCACCTGAACTCCCTCTTTTCAAGTGTCTATTCAGTTCGCTCACTCTCTCGTTCACATCATCTCTCCTCTCTTTCTTTTTCATGTCATCTCTTTCTATCTCTCTCTCTCTTTCATGTAATGTCATTTATCTTACTCTCTCTCTCTCTCTCTTACTCTCTCTCATCTGCATTCTCTCTCTCTCTCCCTCTCGGTTTATTCTATGTCTGTGTGGCTGGCTGTTGCAGGGTGAGTGATGGTGTCCATCAGTGTAGTGCGTGTGTTGTAAAACAGTCAGCCGTTGACAGATTGACTGAGACGTCCAGCCCCTCAATCACCAGGCTCACAGAGAGGGAGAGAGAAAGAGAGAATGAGAGCTAGGCAGAGAGGGAGAGAGAAAGAGAGAATGAGAGATAGGCAGAGAGGGAGAGAGAAAGAGAGAATGAGAGATAGGCATAGAGGGAGAGAGAAAGAGAGAATGAGAGATAGGCAGAGAGGGAGAGAGAAAGAGAGAATGAGAGATAGGAAGAGAGAGAGAGAGAGAGAAAGAGAGAATGAGAGATAGGCAGAGAGGGAGAGAGAAAGAGAGAATGAGAGATAGGCAGAGAGGCAGAGAGAAAGAGAGAATGAGAGATAGGCAGAGAGGGAGAGAGAAAGAGAGAATGAGAGATAGGCAGAGAGGGAGAGAGAAAGAGAGAAAGAGAGAATGAGAGATAGGCAGAGAGGGAGAGAGAAAGAGAGAATGAGAGATAGGCAGAGAGGAAAGGAGAGAAAGAGAGAATGAGAGATAGGCAGAGAGGAAAGGAGAGAAAGAGAGAATGAGAGATAGGCAGAGAGGGAGAGAGAAAGAGAGAATGAGAGATAGGCAGAGAGGGAGAGAGAAAGAGAGAATGAGAGATAGGCAGAGAGGAAATGAGAGAGAAAACTAAGAAACAGGTGAACATGGTCAAACTTTTAATGAATTTAATTGCCCAAATAAAACAGACCTTGAAGCTCCAACCACAATAAAACGAGTACATAAAAAAGAAAGAATGGAAAAAATAAAGATTGATCGGGAAAAAAATAGTGGTTCTGTGTCATTTTCAACAGCTGTTGATTCAAAGAGAAAAACTTGATTGGGTCCAGATGGTCCCAGTCAGTGGCAGAATGAGAGAGCTGACTCCGTTGGCTGCAGCCATGTGTTTCTCCTCCTGATTGAAATTAAAATGGTAGTTCGTTTGTCACCGCTCACTACACATCTTAAAATGTAGCCCTGAAACGTTACTTAGCGATAATGCACCATACTTACTCAAAAGCCTATTCTTTAACTTTTACAGTTGGAAGACAGAAGGCGTATTTCACTTTAGATGAGATTTAATCTAAAGAAATGCAGAGTTTGCCCAACTTGAAGCAAAAGCGTAAAAGCAAAAAAACTATTATTCTAGTTTCTGAGGCAATAGAAGTATTGTTATCCATCATTATCCCTTCAAAACCAAACAAATTGGCACCTTGACCTTTTCATTGGAAATTATATCTCTGTAGTCATTGAGTCAGTGAGTAGTTCTATCTATGCTCCCAATCAGCAGTAACATGCAGGAGTAGTGTAGACTGTGTAGTATTTAAGCCTTCTGATGTCTATTGATCATCATAGCCCCTCTTCTTAAGGACACAGTCAGAGATCAGCTCAGGACTGAAGCAATGTGTGCTAACTAAGGCTCTGCTACCACCTCACGCACACATGGACACCCACACAGACAGAGGCAGGCACACACACACCGCAAACTAGGTGATGAACACACTCACTCGTCCGTTGAGGCGTGGAAAGGTTAACTGTCACAAGTCAGAGACAACACACACACATACACATACACACACACGCAAACATACACACACACATAGTGAAATTAGAATGGCAGTAGCTTACGGGAAATGAAAGATCACACTGGAGGGAGAGTGTCTGAACAGTCACCATTTAAATGATCAAAGGAATGAGAACTTGACTCATTGTGACAAAGAGTTCACATAGAATTGGTCATGATCACAGTCAAACACACACACACACACACACTCTCTCACATGGAGGTCATGTCAAACAGAGACGTTTCCGTGACCTGTGCTTGTCTCACTCGGTGGTACCTTGGAGATACCACGGCAACCTCCAGCTCCTAGTAGCGCCACGGTAACCGTGACCTTGATGAACGTGGCATCGGTGAGCGTAGTGCTATGCAGCAGAGCGTGTTAAGACATATTATGAATGTTTCATTACAACTGCCCGAACCCAGGCCTCCACTCCACTCCCAAGGAGTTACACAGATCCTTTATTTTATTCTCTCTCTCTCTCTCTCTCTCTCTCGCTCTCTCTCTCGCTCTCTCTCTCTCTCTCGTGCTCCCTCTCTCGTTCTGCTGTTCTCTTTTTCTATCTCTCATAGAGTAGCAGAGTGATGGATCACTCATCCAAAACGAATGATCACGTTTCTATGTGAGCTCTCAATCTTTCTTTCTCTTTTCCTTCTCTCTCCACCTCTCCCTTTTCCGAGCTTTTTTATTCTCCCTTTCTCTCTCCACTTTCATGTAACATTTGACTTTTGCTTCATTCTCAGAGGAGAGACAAGGGAATAGTTTAATAATTTAGGGAGGTTAAATGGTAAATTGTTGTATAAAAAATGTGATTAGTGTATTGTTTTTTCAAAAATTAAATGAAGAAAACGTTTTAAAAAATCAGCAGGAGTTTCATCAGAAACTGTACTGGCCATGCTAACAACCTATGAGCAATCTCCAAATTATATATTTCATCAGTTTTATTATGACACGCACAATTTCATTTTAACAAAGTGCCTTTTGAGGAGGCTCCACCGTTCAGATGTTGTGGAGTTTTAGAGTTGAACGGCTTCTTGACATATTTTATTCCCAAATGTAAATGATAAATATTTCCACCGGGTTCAATTCAGGTACCAGGTCAGAACCATACTGTAGAATCAGGACATCAACGATAGTATTGTAAGAATGGAAATGAAGATGTCATTTCCCAGATATTTTCTCCCATAAACCTTCCATAAACTCAAATGGTTCTGACGTTTGATTGAATTCACTGTTTTGTGTTTGTTATATCTTTCACTAGGTTCAACATTTCAGATATGAAATACACTTAAGGCCATCTACTTCTCAATTTTGGGATTTTATGGTATTTTGGTTAATTAGTATTAGTATTTTCAAAAAGTAGTATGATTAGTTTATTATACTACCGTCATCATAATGTCATGAATTGTAACCACTTTTAAATTGACATACATCCATAATTTCAAAGCTCACTACATTGAATCACACATAATTTAAAAGCCTGTTTCATAGAGAATGTTACAAACTGGACTATATGTAGTAAATTACTTTAAAGAGATGGTGATCGGGTCTAAATACAGGTAGGTCTTTCACGTTCAGTGTCTAAACTCAGTGTCCTTGTCTTTAACTGCCTTTTCCCAAAAGTCAGACTCTTCCCAAACGCCAACAGATTTTTCTCAGCTTCAGAAGCATCTGCATTCACCACATTTTGTCTGGTTATACTTAGACTTATTCCCTATAATTATACTTTATATAGGTAATTGTTGAAATGTTGTAAATGTTTTATTCTATATTTACATTTTCTTCTGGAAAAGTATTTATCCACAAACAGTCCTGTCATTGAGTGTCTTATCAAAATGAAACCAAAATATTTAGTCTGACTTCATCCAGTGTCCAGATTTTTTTTATTTGCGTGAGGTGTAAATATGTGCATATTTAATTAGTTGTTGGCAAATGTGCATATATTAATACAATATTTCATTTTTTATATATACAGTGGGGAGAACAAGTATTTGATACACTGCCGATTTTGCAGGTTTTCCTACTTACAAAGCATGTAGAGGTCTGTAATTTTTATCATAGGTACACTTCAACTGTGAGAGACGGAATCTAAAACAAAAATCCAGAAAATCACATTGTATGATTTTTAAGTAATTAATTTGCATTTTATTGCATGACATAAGTATTTGATACATCAGAAAAGCAGAACTTAATATTTGGTACAGAAACCTTTGTTTGCAATTACAGAGATCATACGTTTCCTGTAGGTCTTGACCAGGTTTGCACACACTGCAGCAGGGACTTTGGCCCACTCCTCCATACAGACCTTCTCCAGATCCTTCAGGTTTCGGGGCTGTCGCTGGGCAATACGGACTTTCAGCTCCCTCCAAAGATTTTCTATTGGGTTCAGGAGTGGAGACTGGCTAGGCCACTCCAGGACCTTGAGATGCTTCTTACGGAGCCACTCCTTAGTTGCCCTGGCTGTGTGTTTCGGGTCGTTGTCATGCTGGAAGACCCAGCCACGACCCATCTTCAATGCTCTTACTGAGGGAAGGAGGTTGTTGGCCAAGATCTCGCGATACATGGCCCCATCCATCCTCCCCTCAATACGGTGCAGTCGTCCTGTCCCCTTTGCAGAAAAGCATCCCCAAAGAATTATGTTTCCACCTCCATGCTTCACGGTTGGGATGGTGTTCTTGGGGTTGTACTCATCCTTCTTCTTCCTCCAAACACAGCGAGTGGAGTTTAGACCAAAAAGCTCTATTTTTGTCTCATCAGACCACATGACCTTCTCCCATTCCTCCTCTGGATCATCCAGATGGTCATTGGCAAACTTCAGACGGGCCTGGACATGTGCTGGCTTGAGCAGGGGGACCTTGCGTGCGCTGCAGGATTTTAATCCATGACGGCGTAGTGTGTTACTAATGGTTTTCTTTGAGACTGTGGTCCCAGCTCTCTTCAGGTCATTGACCAGGTCCTGCCGTGTAGTTCTGGGCTGATCCCTCACCTTCCTCATGATCATTGATGCCCCACGAAGTGAGATCTTGCATGGAGCCCCAGACCGAGGGTGATTGACCGTCATCTTGAACTTCTTCCATTTTCTAATAATTGCGCCAACAGTTGTTGCCTTCTCACCAAGCTGCTTGCCTATTGTCCTGTAGCCCATCCCAGCCTTGTGCAGGTCTACAATTTTATCCCTGATGTCCTTACACAGCTCTCTGGTCTTGGCCATTGTGGAGAGGTTGGAGTCTGTTTGATTGAGTGTGTGGACAGGTGTCTTTTATACAGGTAACGAGTTCAAACAGGTGCAGTTAATACAGGTAATGAGTGGAGAACAGGAGGGCTTCTTAAAGAAAAACTAACAGGTCTGTGAGAGCTGGAATTCTTACTGGTTGGTAGGTGATCAAATACTTATGTCATGCAATAAAATGCAAATGATTTACTTAAAAATCAAACAATGTGATTTTCTGGATTTTTGTTTTAGATTCCGTCTCACACAGTTGAAGTGTACCTATGATAAAAATTACAGACCTCTACATGCTTTGTAAGTAGGAAAACCTGCAAAATCGGCAGTGTATCAAATACTTGTTCTCCCCACTGTACAAAAAGTCATATCTGTGTCTACAATCAACTGAAAAAAGTTGAACCTATTAGGGTGTGGTGCCTGGCCTTTAACCTATGAATAGGAAAACATGATACAGCCATTAGTTCATTTTATGCACTTTTGCCACTCATACTGCTAATCTGATGTAGAAAACACAGTGGTTGAAACAAAATGCATGAAATATGCACATAAGGTAGCATTTCTTGCATTCATTCTGATAGTAATCTTCTCTGAGTTTAGCAGAATTCCTGCAATTAAAATGTTCAAAATTGTACTTCTTTTAGACTCACTGGACGGTAAAATATTAGTACAGTTGGAGAACATTTACATTTTAGTCATTTAGCAGACGCTCTTATCCAGAGCGACTTACAGTTAGTGAATACATTTTTTTTATTTTTTTATACTGGCCCCCCCGTGGGAATCGAACCCACAACCCTGGCGTTGCAAACGCCATGCTCTACCAACTGAGCTACATCCCTGCCGGCCATTCCCTCCCCTACCCTGGACGACGCTGGGCCAATTGTGCGCCGCCCATGAGTCTCCCGGTCGCGGCCGGCTGCGACAGAGCCTGGATTCGAACCAGGATCTCTAGTGGAACAGTTAGCACTGCGATGCAGTGCCTTAGACCACTGCGCCACTCAGGAGACTCATTACTAGACACACACACATCAATATGAGCAGATATCCATTTGTTGATCTGAGTGTGTTTCTGTGTGTGTGTGTGTGTGTGTGTGCGTGCTGCTTGCGTTCTTGTGAATCTGTGTGTTTATGCGTGTGTGTGTCTACATCGGTACATATGTTTCCCAACAGGCACTGGTGAACAACTGCTGATTGTGAAACACCAAGTGGGCGTGCTTTGCTCTATGCTCTATGGTATTGTTACTCTGTTCTAAAAATACAGGATCTGATTGGGTAATGTGTGTCTATGCTCTCTGTGGTCTCACTAACAGTACATTTAGCCTGGCCGACAGAAGCACACTTCTCCAGAGTGTTCTACTTTCAAAAGATCCCTGAATTAGGGAAGATAAGTCCCATGTAGTTCCCCCTCCCTCACCAAACATATTAGCTGGAAATTTCCACAGACCAAATACCGGCTGCTCTGCAAAGGCCGTGCAGAGTTTTTTGTGGGTTTATCATTGTCGTAATGTAAGATACTGTAATCAAATGCATGCAAGATCATTGCTTGAAACATTAGCGTTAAGGTCATTATTGCAGTGCAGATCGATTTTATAAGCTGTCAGACCTGCATAATGTGTTACAGGAGCTAATTGTATGTAGATGTGAATGCATGTGTGTGTGTGTGGTAGTGCTTTCTTCTCCATGTGTGTTTGATTAGGTCTGAGTCTCTGACACAGTGTTTGGGTTATATGTTGAGAGATGAGCGGCCTGGCGATGAGAGTGATAGATGACTAACAGCCACACAGGCCCACCTCTCTCTCCTCTACCTCACATAGTACAAACACATGAGTCACACAGGACAGCCACTCAGGGCCTGGTTCACTGCTCGCTGACCCCAGATCAGCGGAGGGACAGTCCTCTACAGTCTACCATAGCATGGGCAGAGGGAAACCTGATTGGGATGTTTTTTATGTCTCCAGAAAGGGTTTCAGCACTAGCTCTTGTTCTTTCTCCTAATAATCTCAATTTGACTTAATTTTACCTTTCCCTTCTGAGCTTGATATTTAAAAATGGAAAGTTGAGAAGTATCATAACCTTTCAGATGAACAGAGCTCTGTGTCAAACCCCAGCCATTTTGGCTTTGGCTGTGTGCAGTTTCCTTGGTTGTAATGAGCTGTGATATTTAGCTGAGGCAACTCTTATCTCTGGCTGGTTGTAGGTGTTCCTACATAGGCTTCAGGGTCACTAACTCCCCAACACCTACACCAAAGACTGTGAACACAGCCACTGAACAGAGGCAAGGGAGCGTTACGGCAAAATAAGACTCAGATAAGCAGAAGGTCACTGGAATTTTCCACGAGTCGAATCCTCTGTTCCGTTAACCTTGTAGGGTGGAAAAGAGCACAGTGTTCTCATCGCAGCCGTACGCCGGCCGCACTCGTCTATTTCTCTTTCGTTTTCTCACCTTTCAATTGTGTTTTTCTGCCTCCGGACATCACATCTTACCAGCCCGTTTCATTCATGTCTGGATCAGGGATGCCAAAACAGGATAAATAATTGTATTGTCCACTTTTGTGATGTAATTCATTAACAGTTTTTGTGTAGAATACATTATGTTTCTGTATTCAAGTAAAAACAAATATGAAGAAAAAAAGGCAATTCAACTCAAAGACGTAGGTAGTTGTGCTAAAACACCAGAATTGGCAGGGTGCTATAACAGCATCATTACTTTAATTGAACCATGTTTTTACTTTGTATTTATCTTTGTACAGAAACATCAATGGTGTGGTTTTCTCTTGCATCCTCACTGTATTGGTTCCAGTGTGTGTGTATGTCGCTGTGTGTGTGTGTGTGTGTGTGTGTGTGTGTGTATGTGTGTGTGTGTGTGTGTGTGTGTATGTGTGTGTGTGTGTGTGTGTGTGTGTGTGTGTGTGTGTGTGTGTGTGTGTGTGTGTGTGTGTGTGTGTGTGTGTGTGTGTGTGTGTGTGTGTGTGTGTGTGTGTGTGTGTGTGTGTGTGTGTGTGTGTGTGTGTGTGTGTGTGTGTGTGGAAAGAGACAGAAAGAAAGAGATAGAAAGAAGACAGAGAAACAGATGCTCTGTACTTGGTGGCTATCTGCAGTTAAACCACAGTCATTTGCATCACAGGGAGTGTGACATCCGTGCATATGAGAGGGACCGTCCCAATACAAAGACAGTCACCAATCCACTTAGATACACATATGTTAAACACACAAACACACACACACACGTAACAATGGTGTGTACATGATATAACACCACCTCCATGTGGTATCAGCTGAGATTATAGTGATACAAGGTGGTGAGAAGTAGAAATGGCTTACATTACTGTGCCTCAATATTTCTGGTAAATATGGCACACTGGACCTGATGCAGACAAATGAATAACACATCCGGTCGAAGAACATTTAACTGGGTTCAATTGATTTAGTTTAAATCCACAGACTGTGACAAAAAAATCCAGTTCATACGTCCAGTGTTTTATGTTTGATATGATATCAAATCCATTTTCACTCCCTCCAATAATTATGTATTATTTCTCCAATCTGCTTATTACAGGATTTCTCAGCCATTTGCCAGCTTTCACAGATCAAGACTTTATGGACCTTTTTAGATGAAAAATTATCAATACAGGAAGAAACATCAGCATAAAATGCGGTGACACATTGGCAACGCCGAGCCACTCTTCATGCCAGCATCAATAATTTACCCCCCAGCTCATAACTTATTTTTTTTTATGCATAATTGAATCTGACCAATGTTTTCTTCAGCCGTTAAAATGTAGAGCAATTTTTAAACAATAAAAGGAGTGCTCCATTAAGTTTTTATTGGCTTCTTCTCTTTTGCATAACATACAGTGGGGAAAAAAAGTATTTAGTCAGCCACCAATTGTGCAAGTTCTCCCACTTAAAAAGATGAGAGAGGCCTGTAATTTTCATCATAGGTACACGTCAACTATGACAGACAAATTAAGATTAAGATTTTTTCTCCAGAAAATCACATTTTAGGATTTTTTATGAATTTATTTGCAAATTATGGTGGAAAATAAGTATTTGGTCACCTACAAACAAGCAAGATTTCTGGCTCTCACAGACCTGTAACTTCTTCTTTAAGAGGCTCCTCTGTCCTCCACTCATTACCTGTATTAATGGCACCTGTTTGAACTTGTTATCAGTATAAAAGACACCTGTCCACAACCTCAAACAGTCACACTCCAAACTCCACTATGGCCAAGACCAAAGCAGAAACAAAATTGTAGACCTGCACCAGGCTGGGAAGACTGAATCTGCAATAGGTAAGCAGCTTGGTTTGAAGAAATCAACTGTGGGAGCAATTATTAGGAAATGGAAGACATACAAGACCACTGATAATCTCCCTCAGTCTCCCGAGTGGCGCAGTGGTCTAAGGCTATGCCACTAGAGATCCTGGTTCGAATCCAGGCTCTGTCGTAGCCGGCCGCGACTGGGAGACCATGGGGTGGCGCACAATTGACCCAGCGTCGTCCAGGGTAGGGGAGGGAATGGCCGGCAGGGATGTAGCTCAGTTGGTAGAGCATGGCGTTTGCAACGCCAGGGTTGTGGGTTCGATTCCCACGGGGGGCCAGTATGAAAAAAAATAAAAATGTATGCACTCACTAACTGTAAGTCGCTCTGGATAAGAGCGTCTGCTAAATGACTTAAATGTAAATGTAAATCTGGGGCTCCATGCAAGATCTCACCCCGTGGGGTCAAAATGATCACAAGAACGGTGAGCAAAAATCCCAGAACCACACGGGGGGACCTAGTGAATGACCTGCAGAGAGCTGGGACCAAAGTAACAAAGCCTACCATCAGTAACACACTACGCCGCCAGGGTCTCAAATCCTGCAGTGCCAGACGTGTCCTTTTGCTTAAGCCAGTACATGTCCAGGCCCATCTGAAGTTTGCTAGAGTGCATTTGGATGATCCAGAAGAGGATTGGGAGAATGTCATATGGTCAGATGAAACCAAAATATAATTTTTTGGTAAAAACTCAACTCGTCGTGTTTGGAGGACAAAGAATGCTGAGTTGCATCCAAAGAACACCATACCTACTGTGAAGCATGGGGGTGGAAACATCATGCTTTGGGGCTGTTTTTCTGCAAAGGGACCAGGACGACTGATCCGTGTAAAGGAAATAATGAATGGGGCCATGTATCGTGAGATTTTGAGTGAAAACCTCCTTCCATCAGCAAGGGCATTGAAGATAAAACGTGGCTGGGTCTTTCAGCATGACAATGATCCCAAACACACCGCCCGAGCAACGAAGGAGTGGCTTCGTAAGAAGCATTTCAAGGTCCTGGAGTGGCCTAGCCAGTCTCCAGATCTCAACCCCATAGAAAATCTTTGGAGGGAGTTGAAAGTCCGTGTTGCCCAGCGACAGCCCCAAAACATCACTGCTCTAGTGGAGATCTGCATGGAGGAATGGGCCAAAATACGAGCAACAGTGTGTGAAAACCTTGTGAAGACTTACAGAAAACGTTTGACCTGTGTCATTGCCAACAAAGGGTATATAACAAAGTATTGAGAAACTTTTGTTATTGACCAAATACTTATTTTCCACCATAATTTGCAAATAAATTCATAAAAAATCCTACAATGTGATTTTCTGGATTTTATTTTCTCATTTTGTCTGTCATAGTTGACGTGTACCTATGATGAAAATTACAGGCCTCTCTCATCTTTTTAAGTGGGAGAACTTGCACAATTGGTGGCTGACTAAATACTTTTTTTCCCCACTGTAGGTATTCCTCTTGATATATAGTTCTATACAGTGTAGCAGCCATTCTTACTATAATCTGTGCATTTTAGCGAGGTGAATGAGATTGTACTGATTTAGAACTGTTTGCTTTCATCCGGTCCCTTAACTTGCTATAGGTGTTGAAAGTGTGGTGAGATAGATAGAGTTTGCACTCACCTTTTTATAACTGTGGTTGAAAGGGGAAGAGGGTCTCGTTGAGGTGAAGTGTGTACACGTGTATGTGTGTGTGTGTGTGTGTGTGTGTGTGTGTGTGTGTGTGTGCACCAGTATGTGTGTGTCTGCCTCTGTGCACCTGTGTGTGTGTCAAAAATAGGAGGTGGAGGTGTCACAGTGTTATTTTAGGCCCATTAGTCCTGGGTTTGCGTGACTAGGGCTGGAAGTGGGGCCGTGGAGGGCTGACTTAGGTGAGCTAGGTTTTGGGTACAGTAAGGGAGGATTGGCTGACCTCACCCTGGGTTCTCTCTACTGTAGCCTGCCCTGCTGTGCTCCAGACAGACAGACAGACAGACAGTGTGTGACAGTGAGCAGCCAGCGCTGCTGAGATGGTTTTATGCACAGTGAAGTGTAACGTGAGCAGAGTTATTCTCAGCTCCTCCGTTTACAGATGAACAACAAGAGCTGAAGGACGAGAGAGAGAGAGAGTGAGAGAGAGAGAGAGAGAGAGAGTGAGAGAGAGAGAGAGAGAGCTCACCTTCAAGTGCTCCCTCCCTTCGTCCAGACGCAAGCACAAACACACAGACTAAAGCATACACACAAATACAGTATAGCTATGCACACACCTGCACACACACACAATAAGTTATTATTACATTTTTCTCAACAATTGATTGAAAGAAAGGAGATATATGCATTTTATATTCCTAATTATAAATTAAATGAGGTCATAGTGGGTGCATTTTATGCTGTAATGTTTTATATGAAGCTGCTAGTAAGAGAGAGAGAGAGAGAGAGAGAGAGAGAGAGAGAGAGAGAGAGAGAGAGAGAGAGAGAGAGAGAGAGAGAGAGAGAGAGAGAGAGAGAGAGAGAGAGAGAGAGAGAGAGAGAGAGAGAGAGAGAGAGAGAGAGAGAGAGAGAGAGAGAGAGAGAGAGTTGAACGGCAAAAGGAATCGTTGCTCTCTTGGCCCCGGCATGCAGTGGCGACCCTGCTACAATTCTCATTTGTTTTGCAATAGAGCTTAATAAATATTGATTTACTATTTTAATTACATGCTAATCTCAAAACACATAGGTGCCAGCTTTATGGCTCTCTCAAGTCATACGGCAAATTTCCTCTTTGCAAATATTTATTAGTGACGTGGTCCGGAGAGGGCTATAAAAATGAATAGTGATCATTAAACAGACAGTAACTGTCTACAATATCAGCACAAGTGTCAATATCAGCCATGCTAGTGGACAGGCCAACCAATCAATTGTAATATAATTGCGCTACCCCTTTAAGAGCTATGTAAATCAAGTGAGGAGATAAAACCGCTCCAAAGTTTTTACTATGGAATAGTTATCATGATTAATAGTGAATATGCTGCATAGGTAGGTTGAAGACATTACATTAGAAATATGATTTAAAATGATGTACTAAGGAAGTCAGTTTAGCTGAGTAGAAGAAGTATGAGTGTCTGCCTCAGTCTAATTCCAATAAAATGCTACATTGAATAAGAAAAATGACTAAAATACAAATATAACACATTTGAAGTGTGAAATAAATTAGAACGCAGGGAAACAAATGTATTTGTTAGAAAAAAAATGATCCTCTCTCTCCTTTCTCATTTTCTCTCTCTTTTCCTAATCCTTCCATCAGTGAGATAGATTGAAACTGAGACTACATTAAGGTGATTAGAAAGCTGAAATATTCAGGGAAAAGCTTGTCTTTTTCAAAGGGGAAAACCCATGAGTGACTATGGGTAAACAACTTACTATTCATCTCCTCAGTGTTTCATTTGAACTAAACAAAATGGACATCAAACCGAATAGTATATAGTATTTTGGGGGGTATTACGCATATGTGAGTATATTTGCGTGTGTGTGTGACGTGAGTGTGCATATGTGTGTGTTTGGGAATAATCTTGGCGCTGTGCAAGGTTTGCATGGTTTGTTCCTCAGATCAAGGTTGCTGGTTTAATTGAGCCTCAACTGGACCCAGAGCTTAAAAAGCAGAGAGAGCTGCATCGATTAGCTATGAAATGGTTCCAATATGGCCGCTCGATCAGGCTTCGTGAGCAGCTCCCTCAGGACTTTGATTTCTCCGTCAAACAACAATCCTGGATCTCTGGCCTTCAAAGAGAAACGCCATCTTTGTTGTTGTTTTTCCCCATGTTTGAGCGATGTCAGCTGGGTCGATGTTATCCATGTCCATAAAGACTCTCCCAAACCAGGATAGCCACAGAAACAGCTCCAGCTGGCCCTCTCCACAGCAACGGACAATATTGGTCAATCACCCATGGTGACGGATTTGCATTGTGCTCCTAAAGAGGCATGTGCAACACATTGACAACATTTCATTCTGTAACGTAGCTCACATTCTACCCAGTCGCTTTAGCAGCACATAGACATCATTACATTTAGCAACTTTCCCTCCCTCCATAGCTGAGTGTTGACCAGGACCACTCTGTCAACAGTATATATGACAGGACCCAGTGCAGCTTAGCGTAGCGTCAGAGGAGCGGTGCGGTGCTAGCGAGAGGCTAACCGTCTAACCGTTTCAGCTAATTGCCTCATTAATGATTCACAGGTGTGAGCCTGCTCTAGCACTTCGCCGTGGGGAGCAAATTGTTCCGATTGGTTTGCCTCTGTCAATTATTGATGAGGCAAGCGAGCTCAAGTGCTAACACCTGGCTTTGGTGCTGCGGAGTGGACCACAGTTTCCATCGCTGGGTAGCTGTGTTGTTCACACTGCTAGAGTATTGTGTTGCCCCCGAATGCAGCTTACTTCTCAACCAGGGGTGTATTCAGGACTGTGTTGGTTCTCTCAGAGTGGATGTGTGTTGCCCTGGGGCAGTGACTGTGATCTCTAGTTGTGGGGATTCTCTAAACGCAGCCGGCCACTGAGTCTAGCACAGTGAGGTTACTGGATGGAGACTTTACTGGGTGATTCCTCACAAACTAGAACAAAGCAGGACTTTTTTTTAGGAGGCCTGGGTAAGGCTAAAATGTCACGAATGGTCCAACTTTAAGTCATTATTTTTCAATTATGCTTTAAGATACAAATGTAAAATATATGTCTACAATGCTTCCTCCAAAGGACCCTTCTATGGACAACATTTAGTAAAAATCCCAAAAATCATGGTCCTGTTCACTCTAGTTTCGTGAGGAATCACCCTACTGTACTGGGACAAAGGAGTAGCTTACAGTTGTTTTTTCTGAATCTGATGCTATGTAAGCAGTACACACTGTATCCTCACAGGGAAGGGCACGTGTGTGTGTGCTCCCCTGAACCACCTGCGTATGTTGGGCCTCAGCCGGAGAAAGAGAGGCTTTGTTTGTAAACAAGTGACTCACCCGGGACATACTGATATGTTAGTGCACAATGAGGCCTTACTCTCTCCTGTTTTCATGTAGGAAATGGTGCCTGACCATTTTGGAAAATGTAAAGAGATGATAATAAAAGTAGATGGGAGGCAGGCAGTGATAATTATTACCACCTGAGACTAAAGCTAAAATATCACACATGGTACACAGGACCCACATCATTATAGGTTATTCTAATGAGAGTTTAGCTAAGAGGTTTGTTTCGAATAGCTCTGTGTGTGTGTGTGTGGGTGTGTGTGTGTGTGCGCGCGTGTGCGTGTGTGTGTGTATGTGTGTGTGTAGTGTGACTTGTAATATTTTTCCTCAGTGTACTGTGCTCCTGTCCTTACAGTAGGGTCAGTAAATGGAGCTCCAGTGCCAGGCAGCTGTTGTTCTCTTTCTAATGGCCCACCCACACACAGCCTGTATAAATCATCCCAAACCTCTACTCTACCTGGGGGGTAGGCAACCTTTCAAGCATTTTTCAGCAAAATATCAACCCAAAACACACTCTCACAGTGGCGTGACTGCCTGGCTTTAGAGAGTAAACACAGGTTAGATAAAGGAACAGATGTATCAGTTATTGATGTGTAGTGCTCCATCACTGTGTGGGTCTGTGTGTAATCACTCTGTTGTCTGTCATGTTGTTATACACTGAGTGTACAAAACATTAAGAAGACATGCTCTTTCCATGACACAGACTGACCAGGTGAATCCAGGTGAAAGCTATGATCTCTTATCAATGTCACTTGTTAAATCCACTTCAATCAGTGTAGATGAAGGGAAGGAGACAGGTTAAAGAAGGATTTTGAAGCCTTGAGACAATTGAGACATGGATTGTGTATGTGTGCCATTCAGAGGGTTAAATGGGCAAGACAAATTATTTAAGTGCCTTTGAACGGGGTATGGTATTAGGTGCCAGGCACACTGGCTTGTTAGGTGCCAGACACACTGGCTCAACAGTTTCCCTAGTGTATCAAGAATGGTCCACAACTGTGGGAAGCATTGGAGTCAACATGGGCCAGCATCCCTGTGGAACGTTTTCGACACCTTGTAGAGTCCATGCCCCGACAAATTGATAGGTGTTCCTAATGTTTGGTATACTCAAGTGAATGTTATGTTTTTTTGTGTTGTAATAATGGCTCAAGGACATCAGAACTGATTAAATAGATACTGTAGGATGCATTCTATAGATGAATATATCAGAAAACTATCAACTTCATGAATATTATTCTAAAGACTCAAACCCAGAGACAGTGATCTTTGACTGAGGGGTTGTATTTAATCCAGAGGGTAGACTCATCCATGCTGTTAGTGAGCGGCCTCTGTAGCCATCTCTGTCTCTCTGGCCTTAATTGAAGCTGATTAAGGAGTCACCCCATATGCAGCCACCGCTGTCGCTCTGCATCTCAGCGTAGACGCGGTCAGAACGTACACACTCACAGGGTGGTCACCGGCCCTTTGTTTTTACACAGGCACCAGGGAGGGCACCACCGCCCCAAATAACAGTGAGTCAGTCTGCGTCATGGCTGTGACACGGTGGGCCCAGTGTCTGTGGAGGTTATGGTGGGGTCCCTTTGATGCGGCCCTCTCCCTCTTTCACTAGCAGTCACGGTGTGTGTGTGTGTGGGGGGGGGGGGGGGGGGGTGCTGAGCACAAAAGGGGCACACAAATGGGTGGTCTGACTCATACACATTTAATTAACTCTACTGTGTCTCTCTCTCTCTCTCCCTATCCTTCTCCCTCTCCCTCTCGCTCTCTCTATTGTTCTTTCTCTCTCTCTCTTTCTCTCTCTCCATGTCTGCAGATAACCAGGCGACTGAACGCTGATGATTTAAAAATGACTGACCAATGGCATGAGGAACCCCACAAAGCACAACATTTAAAGATGACTTCAATGGAAAAGAAGAAAATCCCCCCTAAAAACCCTGCAGAGAAATTCTTCAGAGTCTCTTCCAACTCCCACTTCCCTCTCCTCTATTTTACCTCCAGCTTTTTTTGTAAGAAAACAAAAACAAACAAAACAATGACTCAAATGATGAATCAAGATGATTGACAACATCAGAAGAATATTACAGGAGAAACCATTTCCTCTGTAGGGGGTGGGGGAAACAAAACTTTGATGCATGTTACTGTAAGTAGTTCATCTAAAAACCCACCTTTTTCCCCCAAGTGGGATACTCCACTAAGAAGACTTGTCCAAGTCCACCGTTCCTGATTTAGGATAAAATACCCAAGCAACCCACATCCTCCCTCTGAAATCCATTACTCTATCTACCCTATCAGCGGTCATTGTAACTACCATTGACAATATGTTCCTCGTTTTAGAGAACCTACTTCCTATATCATTTTGGAGCTAGTTGGACTGTAAGACTACTTTAGTGTATACTATTTACATAATGAACCAGTCTTCCTTTCCAATGTCCCATTACATGTGTACATGGACATGAGTGATGTACTATAGCATGGATCTGACTTTACTGTATTCCTCAGTACCCTTGTAGATCACAAAACTCATCATTGTGGATAGTACAACGATTACAACTTTTTAATCCTAGATTCCTATCTTTACCAGGCAGTATTAGCTTACTGTATACCATGTAGGGCATTTTGTTGACCTTTATATTTGACTAAATGCATAGAAATGCAAGTAATAGCTTGTTGTATTATTTGAATACCTGCAGACATATTGGGGAAACATTTCTGTCTATAAAGATAATGGGACTGTGACTGAGCCATATAGTGTTAACTATATTATTTAGGTAGAACCCAGAATAAAGTGTAAAAAAATAGACATACTATAGTATCCTCAGCAGGAGCCCCACTGCATCTATATCATGTATCTACCTGAGATCTGCGGGTGGCCGATCTTGTTTTCTGTTTGTTTCTTTGTTGTTTCCTTATCCCTTTTGAATAGCTTGTACCAATGGCCCCCTCTGGGCTCTGTACTGTGGTCCCTCCCACACACTGATGACATGGACCTCTCACAGGGCAACACATGTCCTCAGCTAAGGCAGGTGTCTCTCTCTCTCTCCCACATCACCTGGCATGGTTTACCCAGGTGCTCCTCTGTCACACCAAACAAGGAGAACGGAACATCACAGGATGATTTCAAGGTTGCAGAAACCACATTGACTTTTGACCTATCTCAAACTGTCTACTAAAGACATAA
Organism: Coregonus lavaretus; assembly: GCF_964263955.1. Lineage (NCBI taxonomy): Eukaryota > Metazoa > Chordata > Actinopteri > Salmoniformes > Salmonidae > Coregonus > Coregonus lavaretus. Next base: position 16,448,483 of record NC_140024.1, read on the forward strand.
CAACAACCAGACAAACTACAGCTGGTGGTGCAAGAGAGGATACTGTGCATGGAACGCAACGCACGCAAGATAACCTGAAAGCATCTTCATCCTCTTGCATACTCTACCTCTCTATGTGCTTCCAGGACAAATCTGAACCTTAAACAGCCCCTCGCCTGCACCCACAATCCTCTCTGCTCCTCCTCTCGCCCATCCCAGAGACTCGTGAGGAGAGCTCCAGTCGATCTGTTTATAAACGTTACGGATGGACGCTCATCGTGACGGTTAAAAACAAACAAACACATACACACGCACATACACACATATACCCACCCACACACACACATAAACACTCTCAAAGGGAGACAAGTGGAATACAGAGGTGTATGTATGTATATTCTGTATGTATAGAACCCTCAGCTGTAAGTAGTCTGCATGTCAACATGTAGATGAAAATATGGATTGTGATCATAATACCTACCATAGACAGGCTGGTGGCCATTGATTCAGACAGAGGAAGAGACACTTTCTCTAAGCCAATGGAAGCACTCTATCCTATGTCTCCAGGGTACATACTCTAAGTTTCCTTAATGACAGAAAATATAATGTGATGGAAATACTGTTCCTTTTAAAAAGGACATCCTAAGCAAAACCACCGAGCTGAATGGGTTTTAAGCACTTTGAAGTAACGCATAACCCCCCCTTTGATGTCAGACAGAACCTGGCCAGAGAGAGAGAGCAGGGGGTGTGGAGGGTGTAGGGGGTGAGGGGAAGAAGGGAGGGAAAACTGGGGCACTCCAATTAAGTGGCAGTGCACAAAGTGGCGTGGGGCGCCCTGCCAGGAACTGTCTATTCATCCCATGTCAAAGGGATTTACACATCTCTATGAGTCAACAGCACTGCCAGGGCCTAGCAGCATGGGGAACAGGGGAGGAGAGGAATAGAGGAAGAGAGGAGATGAGGAAAGGGGGAAAGAGAGGGTATAGAGAAAAGGAGTGCAGAGGACAGGAGAGAGAAGGGCAGAGATGTAGAGCGACAGAGAAGAGAGAGAAGGGCAGAGATGTAGATCGACAGAGAGGAGAGAGAAGGGCAGAGATGTAGATCGACAGAGAGGAGAGAGAAGGGCAGAGATGTAGATCGACAGAGAGGAGAGAGAAGGGCAGAGATGTGGATCGACAGAGAGGAGAGAGAAGGGCAGAGATGTAGAGCGACAGAGAGGAGAGAGAAGGGCAGAGATGTAGAGCGACAGAGAGGAGAGAGAAGGGCAGAGATGTAGAGCGACAGAGAGGAGAGAGAAGGGCAGAGATGTAGAGCGACAGAGAGGAGAGAGAAGGGCAGAGATGTAGAGTGACAGAGAGGAGAGAGAAGGGCAGAGATGTAGAGCGACAGAGAGGAGAGAGAAGGGCAGAGATGTAGATCGACAGAGAGGAGAGAGAAGGGCAGAGATGTAGAGCGACAGAGATGAGAGAGAAGGGCAGAGATGTAGAGCGACATAGAGGAGAGAGAAGGGCAGAGATGTAGAGCGACAGAGAGGAGAGAGAAGGGCAGAGATGTAGAGTGACAGAGAGGAGAGAGAAGGGCAGAGTTGTAGAGTGACAGAGAGGAGAGAGAAGGGCAGAGATGTAGAGTGACAGAGAGGAGAGATAAGGGCAGAGATGTAGAGCGACAGAGAGGAGAGAGAAGGGCAGAGATGTAGAGCGACAGAGAGTAGAGAGAAGGGCAGAGATGTAGAGCGACAGAGAGGAGAGAGAAGGGCAGAGATGTAGAGTGACAGAGAGGAGAGAGAAGGGCAGAGATGTAGAGTGACAGAGAGGAGCGAGAAAATGAGACAACAAGTAAACAATATGACAATGTTGAAGTTAAAGGGTACCTACATTTAGGAATGTAGGGCAGCATTTCAGACAAAACCAACATTATTCTCTCAGCTAGACCTGACCAGACAAAATCTGCTATTTTCTCAGGTCACCTCCACAACTCCTCTCCTACCCTTCAGCCACAGAGTTCACTGATCCCTCCACCCCAGCTAGTGCCACTTCCCCACAGCCCTGTGACCTCACGTCCTATCTGGGGTTGACTCTGTATTAATGAGCAGTAGCTCTAAGCTTAACCAGATGTTCAGGCTAGCCGTTAAATACCTGTTGCCCTTCCACCCCAGCGATTCCTTTATCCTTCCCCAGTGCAGCTGCACTCTCCCTGGGCTGGGCTCCATGTGCATCAGCCCCTCTATGGAGGGGACCACCACACAACCTGACTCTGCTCTACTCTGCTGTAATCATCCAACAATAGAAGTGTTCACTCACTGATGTTAGTCACTTGACGCATCATGGCGTTAAATAGGGATTGATAAGGATTCATGGGCTTCGGTGATGACAGGTGGGTTGATGGTATGACGCAGAGGCAGACATCATAATCAAGCAACTATTTGGGTTTAAATTGGCTTATAGTGTATGTTTCATAAAATTATACACAGACTAATCAATGTAAGTGAATCATGTACAGTGGCTCTCCAGTGTAAAGCATTACCAAACCCAGTGGATATAACAATGGGAAGACATCAGAGACGGAGAGGGATGGACACAGACTGTGACCAGGGACAGTGAAGGAAGAGTTGGCCCCATCAGGAAAGTAGAG
>NC_140024.1:16451292-16478792 GCF_964263955.1 Coregonus lavaretus
AAATAGCCAAATGGGGTCCTCAACCCTCGACTCTCGATGAATGCTCCTTCACCAAGGACCTGATAGGACCCTCAACCCTCTACTCTGGACTAATGCTCCTTCACCAGGGACATTAGAGGACCCTCAACCCTCCACTCTGGACAAACGCTCCTTCACCAGGGACCTGAGAGGACCTTCAACCCTACATTCTGGACTAATGTTCAGTCCCTGGACAATAAAGTAGATGAGCTCGGGGCAAGGATCTCCTTCCAGAGAGACATCAGGGACTGTAACATACTCTGTTTCACGGATATACTGTCCCCGTCCATACAGCCAGCTTGTTTCTCAGTACATCGCACGGACAAGAAGAAAGAACTCTCCAGGAAAAAGAAAGGTGGAGGTGTATGTTTCATGATTAACTTATGTTGTGATTGTGGTAACGTACAGCAACTCAAGTCCTTTTGCTACCCCAATCTAGAATACCTCACTATCAAATGCCAACCACATTACCTTCGGTCATCGTCGCTGCCGTGTATATTCCCCCTCAAGCCGACACCGCGACAGCGAACTACTCTGGACTTTGTGCAAACTGGAAACCGCATATCCTGAGGCCGCATTTATTGTAGCTGGGGACTTTAATAAAGCAAATCTGAGGAAAACGCTACTGAAGTTTTATCAACACATCGCTTGCGCTACTCGCTCTTCAAAAATGTGGGACCATTGCTACTCCCCCTTCCGGGAAGGCTACAAGGCCCTCCCCCTCCCTCCCTTTGGCAAATCAGATCACACCTCCATTCTGCTCCACTCTTCTGATAGGCAGAAACTTAAACAGGAAGTACCCATGGTAAGGACTATTCAACGTTGGTCTGACCAATTGGAGCTATGCATCAAGATTGTTTTGATCACGTTCCTGGGTTGCCTCAGAGAATAACGTTGACGTATACACTGACTCAGTGACTGAGTTAATCAGGAAGTGCATATGGGATGTTGTTCCCACTGTGACGATTAGAACCTATCCAAACCAAAAACCGTGGATAGATGGCAGCATTCGCGCAAAACTGAAAGCGAGAACCACTGCATTTAACCATGGCAAGGCAACTGGGAACATGGACGAGTACAAACAGTTCAGCTATGCCCTCTGTAAGGCAACCAAACAGGCAAAATGACAGAAGAGAGGCAAAATGCAGTCGCAATTCAACGGCTCAGACACAAAACATATGTGGCAGGGACTCCAGACAATCACAGATTAAAAAGGGAAAACTAGCCACGTCACGGACACCGACGCCTTGCTATCGGACAAGCTAAACACCTTCTTCGCCCGCTTCGAGGAAAACACAGTGTTGCCACCGCTGGCAAACGCCGCTCACGAGGACTGACCTCTCGTTAACCCTCGCAAGGCTGTCGGCCCAGATGCATCCCTAGCCGTGTCCTCAGAGCATGCGTAGACCAGCATACTGGAGTGTTTATAGACATATTCAATATCTCCATATCCCAGTCTGTTGTCACCACTTTCTTCAAGATGTCTAACATTGTTCCTGTACCGAAGAAAGCGCTGGTAACTGAACTAAATGAATCACTTCTGTCATCCTGAAGTGCTTTGAAAGGCTAGTTTAGGATCATATCACCTCCACTTTACCGAACACCCTAGACCCACCACAATTTGCATACCTCCCCAAAAGATCCATGGATGATGCAATCGCCATCACACTGCACACTGCCCTATCCCATCTGGACAAGTGGAATACCTATGTAAGAATGCTATTCATCGACTACAGCTCAGCCTTCAACACCATAGTGCCCTCCAAGCTCATCACTAAGCTTGGGGCCCTGGGTCTGAACCCCGCCCTGTGCAACTGGGTTCTGGACTTACTGACGGGCTACTCCTACATGGTGAAGGTAAGCAACAACACCTCTGCTACACTGATCCTCAACACAGGGGCCCCACAAGGGTGCATGCTTAGCCCCCTTCTGTACTCCCTGTTCACCCATGACTGCCTGGCCACGCACGTCTCCAAATCATTCATCAAGTTTGCAGACAACACAACAGTGGTAGGCCTGATCACCAACACGATGAGACAGCCTACAGGGAGGAGGTGAGGGCCCTGGCGGAGTGGTGCCAGGAAAATAACCTCTCCCTCAAGGTGAACAAAACTAAGGAGCTGGTCGTGGACTTCAGGAGAGGGAGCGCGCCCCCATCCTCATCAATGGAACCGCAGTGGAAGTTCCTTGGCATGCACATCACTGACAAACTGAAATGGTCCATCCACACAGACAGTGTGATGAACCAGGCGCAACAGCGCCTCTTCTACCTCAGGAGGCTGAAGAAATTTGGCTTGGCCCCTAAGACCCTCACAAACTTCTACAGATGCACCATTGTCGGGCTGTATCACTGCCTGGTACGGCAATTGCACCGTCCGCAACAGCAAGGCTCTCCAGAGAGTGGTGCGGTCAGCCCAACGCATCACCGGGGGCACCAGGGGCACACTGCCTGCCCTGCAGGACATCGACAGCACCCAGTGCCACAGGAAGGCCAAGAAGATAATCAAGGACCTCAGCCACCCGGGCCACAGCCTGTTCACCCCGCTACCATCTAGAAGGTGGAGACAGTACAGGTGAATCAAAGCTGGGACCGAGAGACTGAAAAACAGCCTCTATCGCCAGGCCATCAGACTGTTAAATAGCCGGCCTCTGCCCAGTACCCTGCCCTGAACTTACTGTTACTAGCCTGCTACCACCCAGTACTCAATCCTGCATTTAGAGACTGCTGCCCTATGTACATAGACATGGAACACTGGTCACTTTAATAATGTTTACATACTGTTTTACCCACTTCATATGTATATATTGTATTCATTGCTTATCCTATTTAACTTCTGCTGTACACACCTTTTCTATCAATATACTGTCCATAATGTCTATACATCCCATCATATACATTTATATTCCGGACACTTTCTATGTTTTGGATTTGTGTGTATTGTTTTGTATCGTTATTACTGCACTGTTGGAGCTAGGAGCATTTTGCTACTCTCTCTCTCTCTCTCTCTCTCTCTCTCTCTCTCTCTCTCTCTCTCTCTCTCTCTCTCTCTCTCTCTCTCTCTCTCTCTCTCTCTCTCTCTCTCTCTCTCTCTCTCTCTCTCTCTCTCTCTCTCTCTCTCTCAAATTGTGTATGAATGTTAGTCAGGCACTATTGAGACTGGGTCACATTTCAGTGAAGCTCTCATCCTTAGTGTATGAGAATCGAACCAACAACCTTGCTGTTGCAAGCAACATTCTCCACCCAAGCTATCAATCCACTGCTACTGCTGTTTGTTGCTCTTGCCACTATACAGCATGTCATCAGCCGGAGACGGATGGGGATGTTTGAACATCGTAGTATTTTGCAGCTAATCAATAAGATTACTCCTCCCCCAGCCCCCCAACCCTCCCCTCCTCCCCTTCTTGCTAATGGTTGTGTGAAGGTTATCAGAGTCTGTCTTCATTCATTAAAAGCCACTCACAGCTGAGAAGAGGGAGGAGGGGGGTGGTGATTGGGTGTGTTTGTAAGTTTAAATAAATCGCTTACGAGAGGACACATTCAATTAGTTATTTCATTATACCCCTAGGTGTAATCAATCGGCAAACCCGATAACAAAGCCACATCAATTTGCCGGGCCGTTCCGGCAGACATTTCTCCAAATGATTGAAGAGCACCTCTGTTGTGTGATGCTTCCAATGAGTCCTTCTCTCTGCTCTGCTCAGAACTAAGTGGAGATGGAAGTTTAGCAGCAACCAGTATCACAACATCTGGGTTTTCAATATGATGTAAGGATTTAAGGTAAATCATTAGCGTTCTAATTTTCAAAGAATGACATTGAGGTTTCTAGGTTATTTCTAATTTCACTGTGAGATAGATCTCTCTCTCTCTCTCTCTCTCTCTCTCTCTCTCTCTCTCTCTCTCTCTCTCTCTCTCTCTCTCTCTCTCTCCCTCTCTCCCTCCCTCCCTCCCTCCCTCACCCATATAGTGATATATGGCAGAGTAGAAGCCTTTCTCTTTCTTTCTCTCGTCCACCTCTCTCTCTCCCCCTGCACACTGCAGCGTAGATAAACAATGTGTGAGTGACAGTCTCTCATCAGTCAGGAGGCTGAATCTCTGGCCCTGACCTGATAACATCAAGTGTGCGTGTCACCTGCCAAGTGCCTTCTGTCACACTTCAATGGCAACCCAACAGCCAGAGTGTGGGCAGGGTGGTATGTGTGTGTGTGTGTGTGTGTGTGTGCTTGTGTGTGTTTGTGTGCTTGTGCATGGGGGTTTATGTGTGCATGTTGGCATGTAAGTACATACCTTTCTAGGCTTGAGTGAGGGTGAACGTGGCAATGTGGGGTTTTGGAGGTATGCCAGGAAACTGAGAAGAAGGGTGGAGGGGGAGGTGTAACGACCCAAATGAGAAGGACTTGTGCAGGAACTGTGAAACTATCTCATTTTGTAGGCTCTGCTAGTCTCATTCTCATGTTCAGAATGGACATGGTGATCCGGGAACGCAATTATTTTCACCTATAAAAGGCAACATATGCCAAGATCATAAAAGTTCTTATTGGACAGTAATTTATTAAAGCAAGTCGTAGAAATGGAGAGAGGTAGGGTACACAGCTTCAATATAAAGGTGCTATTCTGCTTCTCCTTACGGGCCTAAACGCCAGGAGAATTCAATAGCACACTGTCTGGATGTAGAGTGAAGGGGATGAGCAGAGTAGGAGATGTATTTTCTTTATGGGGATCATGGTTGAAATGGGATGGTAATCCATAAAACGTTCTATGGCCGGTCATATCAGACATTGAGGAACAAAGTGTCCACTGTCCACGGTGTGTGTGAGAATGTGTGCATATTTGGATGTCAGTGTGTGTGTGTGTGCATGTTAGTGTGTGCTGTAATTACTAGTAACCAGCCACCACAGTTAAAGAATCCCACAGACCAATGTCATAATCTGTCCCACAATCACACCCTTATTGGACTCTGAACTCCTCACCCTCATGTGTCCATTGGTTGGCTCTGCATCTGTGGGCATCTCTTCCAAATGGCAAGACGTCACTTTGTGCCAAGCTTCAATGAGGAGCTTAAGGAACGTACCCATGCCGAAAGAGACACTACACAGATACAATCTGTATTCAAGAATGGATTGGATTGGAATTGGCGTGTTCTCCAATATTGGCGAGCATTCCAAGTGTGTGTGTGTGTGTGTTACTGTGTGTGTGCGACTGTGTGTGTGTTTGTGTTTCTATGTGTCTTGTGTGTCTATTGTACGTGTGTAAATCAGTGTAGAGCTTTAATGCACTGGTGAATGAGCAGTAATACAGCGTCATTGTGATCCACACAATGGGGAATGATGTGGATTAGCCAATGGGGAGCAGATTGTATTGAGGAGCTTATCAGCATCTTCTCATTATCTAATACAGTAAGTGGAGGGGAGCTAATTGTGTCGGCGCACGGTTTGACACAGAACAATGGTTTCCTATGTACCACGATTCATCGGCTGAGGAGAAATGAGCGATAAAGGATACGTGCCATTGTCTGGGTTTATTGTAATGGTAAAATACAGTTTTTGTTAATGTAAATGATTGTAAATGACTCTGGTTATTCTAGACAAGGCGGAGGTTTTGCATCCTTTAGTGTGATAAATACCAACACAAATGAAGGAGAACAAACAAAACAAAAGCAGGAAACAGACCATTGTGTTTGGCTGGCTGGAGGGGAGGGCTTATCTACTGTACAGTGGGTGTGCATGCTTGATGATGTGTTCTGTGTGTGTGTTTGGTCATTCATATTGACTAGACAAGGAAACTGGAAACATAGAAAGGTAGGACAAACACACTGACACAAACAATGATGGCGTGTATTGAAGATATACAAATGACCTTTGACCCTAAGAGAGAATATGACATTAAATCATGAACACTCATTCTGTTGGCGAGGGTCTCCGTTGGACAGTCTCCTTGGGTACGCGTCGCCCCCATCCCTCTCTCTCCTTCTCTCTCTCTCTCCCTTTCTTTCATTTATTTCCAAGTTAAGGAGGAATGATGCGCCGGCCCATTGAGACAATGAGGATAATGTTAGTCCTTTACAGGGCTGTGTCATTTAGCTCATGAGTGGCAATCACAAATCTACCATTCTGAAGACCTTCCCTATGTAGGGACCTGATTACCTTCACCTTGTCTGACCCCATGGCTGTACATTCAGATGAAGAGAGATACAGAGCCATAGAAGGAAAAGGTAAGCAGGGAAAATCTTTTTAACAAAGGGGCTTAATCCAAACCCTAATCCTGACCCCTTCTCCCTAACCTTTTGATGCCACAGACATCCCACTGGACACAAGCTGAATGAATCTACGTTGTTTAATTTCAACAGAAATATTATATTATTTTCCATCTGATGATGTTAAATCAACGTGAAAAACTGATGGGATTTGCAAAAAGCCATCAACGTACATGATTTTTTTCACCCAACGCTTAACCTAAATCCAATGACATAGTTAGAATTTGGGTTGATTTCTCTTTAAATTCACATTAGTTGACAATTCAATCAAATATAAATCAAACTGAACTGAATTGATGTCTGTGCCCAGTCGGATCAAACTTCACTCATGCCCCACAACAGTAGTCAGATGCAAATCAAATTCCCTTTTGCAAGAGATACTCACTTATCCTCTGATGGTATGTACTGGGATCATCATATTCACTGTGATAAAGAGGCATCTACTTCCCAGATGAGAGGCTCTGCCATGTTCTCCAGGTGGACCACAGAGCAGACCGCAGTGCACCTCCTGCCTTCTCCACATCACTCCATTAAACAATCACAACAACTGACTGATAGAATGGATGAGTAAGGCTCTAAGGATGGCAACTGAGATATAGCGCACGGTACAAAATTGTTTCTGATTCAGTTAACGCTGCAGAACCACAGTTGAAGTTGGAAGTTTAGATACACCTTAGCCAAATACATTTAAACTCTGTTTTTCACAATTCCTGACATTTAATCCTAGTAAAAATTGCCTGTCTTAGGTCAGTTATGATCACCACTTTATTTTAAGAATGTGAAATGTCAGAATAATAGTAGAGATTGATTTATTTAAGCTTTTATTACTTTCATCACATTCCCAGTGGGTCAGAAGTTTACATACACTCAATTAGTATTTGGTAGCATTGCCTTTCAATTGTTTAACTTGGGTCAAACTAGCCTTCCACACGCTTCCCACAATAAGTTGGGTGAATTTTGGCCCATTCCTCCTGACAGAGCTGGAGTAACTGAGTCAGGTTTGTAGGCCTCTTTGCTCGCACACAATTTTTCAGTTCTGCCCACAAATATTCTATAGGATTGAGGTCAGGGCTTTGTGATGGCCACTCCAATACCTTGACTTTGTTGTCCTTAAGCCATTTTGCCACAACTTTGGAAGTATGCTTGGGGTCATTGTCCATTTGGAAGACCCATTTGCGACCAAGCTTTAACTTCCTGACTGATGTCTTGAGATGTTGCTTCAATATATCCACATAATTTTCCTTCCTCATGATGCCATCTATTTTGTGAAGTGCACCAGTCCCTCCTGCAGCAAAGCACCCCCACAGCATGATGCTGCCACCCCTGTGCTTCACGGTTGGGATGGTGTTCTTCGGCTTGCAAGCATTCCCCTTTTTCCTCCAAACATAACAATGGTCATTATGGCCAAACAGTTATATTTTTGTTTCACCAGACCAGAGGACATTTCTCCAAAAAGTATTATCTTTGTCCCCATGTGCAGTTGCAAACCGTAGTCTGGCTTTTTTATGGCGGTTTTTGAGCAGTGGCTTCTTCCTTGCTGAGCGGCCTTTCAGGTTATGTCGATATAGGACTTGTTTTACTGTGGATATACAGTGCTGTGAAAAGTATTTGCCCCCTTTCTAATTTTCTCTACTTTTGTATATTTGTGATACTGAATGTTATCAGATCTTCAACCAAAACCTAATATTAGATAAAGGGAACATAAGTGAACAAATAACACAACAATTACATATTTATTTCATAAAAAAAGTTATGCAACACCCAATTTCCCTGTGTGAAAAAGTAATTTAATAATGCTTTAACTCAGTGACGTGTGGGTTTTCAAGCATGAACTGCTCGTTTCAAGTCCTGCCACAACATCTCAATTGGGATTAGGTCTGGACTTTGACTTGGCCATTCCAAAACTTCCAATTTGTTGTTTTTTAGCAATTTTCATGTAGACTTGATTGTGTGTTTTGGATCATTGTCTTGCTGCATGACCCAGCTGCGCTTCAGCTTCAGCTCACAGACGGATGGTCTGACATTCTCCTGTAGAATTCTCTGATACAGAGCAGAATTCATGGTTCCGTCTATTAAGGCAAGTCGTCCAGGTCCTGAGGCAGCAAAGCATCCCCAAACCATCACACCACCACCATGCTTGACCTTTGGTATGATGTTCTTACTGTGGAATGCAGAGTTTGTTTTTTGCCAGACATTACTGGAACCATGTCGTCCAAAAAGTTATACTTTTGAATCATCTGTCCATAGAACGTTCTTCCAAAAGTCTTGATGATCATCCAGGTGCTTTTTGGCAAACTTGAGTCAACTTTTTGGACGAGATGGGTCCCATTATGTCTGGCGAAAACCAAACTCTGCATTCCACAGTAAGAACATCATACCAAAGAAAATTAGAAAGGGGGCAAATATTTTTTTCACAGCACTGTAGATACATTTGTACCTGTTTCCTCCAGCTTCTTCACAAGGTCCTTTGCTGTTGTTCTGGGATTGATTTGCACTTTTCGCACCAAAGTACGTTCATCTCTAGGAGACAGAACGCGTCTCCTTCCTGAGCGGTATGACGGCTGCGTGGTCCCATGGTGTTTATACTTGCGTACTATTGTTTGTACAGATGAACGAGGTACCTTCAGGCATTTGGAAATTGCTCCCAAGGATGAACCAGACTTGTGGAGGTCTACAATTTCTTTTCTGAGGTCTTGACGGATTTCTTTTGATTTTCCCATGATGTCAAGCAAAGAGGCACTGAGTTTGAAGGTAGGCCTTGAAATACATCCACAGGTACACCAATTGACTAAAATCATGTCAATTAGCCTATCAGAAGCTTCTAAAGCCATGACATCATTTTCTGTAATTTTCCAAGCTGTTTAAAGGCACAGTCAACTTAGTGTATATAAACTTCTAACCCCCTGGAATTGTGATACAGTGAATTATAAGTTAAATAATCTGTCTGTAAACAATTGTTGGAAAAATTAATTGTGTCATGCACAAAGTAGATGTCCTAACCGACTTGCCAAAACTATAGTTTGTTAACAAGACATTTGTGGAGTGGTTGAAAAACGAGTTTTAATGACTCCAACCTAAGTGTATGTAAACTTCCGACTTCAACTGTATGTACTCCAACAAGTAGCAAAATAGAACATGTTTGTCTAACAATGTCAACATGGTATATGCTATACTGTAAAAATGGGAAAACCTGGTGCGAGATTCCAAATGGTACAATATCTCTCCCAGTCTAGAGGACATTTAAGCAATAATACGAGAGGCCATAGTCAATACGAATAGAACTAACGACCAGAGAACACCTAAAATTGCACTTGACAACCAGTGTTCGTGAATGTAGCATCACGTTTTGTTGAAAAATTTATGATTTGGGAAAGAATGTTGCTTTTTAATGTTGGTAACCCATTGTATAAAAGCAACAGTTACTCAAGTCCATGTGTTATGACATGTTTATCATGGCTGTGACGTGGTCATGAGGTGAAGCAGAGTGGCGTAGACCACCACAGCCATGATATAAATGTCATAAGACATGGACTTTAGTGTACTATTGCTTTTATACAATGAGTTACCAGCGTACTGGCTGGCTTGCTAGCTACCGTTACGTGCATGGTCTGTGTAGTAATGTTATTCATATCTCAGAGCCATTTGCATTGCTAGTTATAGCCTAATGTTAGCTAGCTACTGTAGCTAACATTGAACCTAGCTAGTTGGTTAGCTTTAGGTACCTGTAGATTCATGCAGGGTAGTAACGTTATGAGTTGGGATTATGGTTAACTGTTTAGCTAGCTAGCTAGCTACATGTCTAAACAAAAAATGCAAGTAACCATTTCACTGTACCGTTTACACCTTCTAACAAGCTAGAAACTAACCAAAAACATTGTTTAGAAAGTTGTTTGGTTTGCTAGATTGACATATACTATATATATATATATATATATATATATATATATACTAAATTAATTTTTAAACGGTTGGGCATATTGGTGTTAAAATGCAAAATGTGTGCTATTTTGGACCCCCAGGCTGCTGATTTTATGCAGCCTGTCGTTTATTGTGTTTATACTTTTTCATAACGACAACGACAAGTTTGATGTCGGACGACAATAGAAGGTTCATGATGTCACTGTGACAACTGTATACAGACATGTCGATAGAAGTAGCATAAACCAGCCTTTAGTCTTGAAATCTTTGGTTGTACACTACTGTACTCACTGTTTAGCACAAGGCTTAAGAGGGTGTGAACGATGCTGAATGGGTGTAGACAAAGAAGAGCTCTCCAGTAGGTGTCCCAAAACATTCAAGGTCCATTTTCTCAAATGTGTTCCTCAACTGCAGTGTATGATATACCATTTTCTAGCTCTGAGTCTCAAATGGTATTACATAAGACCGAATCGAGGCGGTCGGTCACAAATGGTTGCTATGGAGGCTCCTACCCCCTTGCTAGCTTGCCAACTACACAGCTAACACAATCACTTCAGACTAAAGCTGGAAAGACAGCAAACGAGCTGCATTTCATTTCATTTTACATGTTTTTCTATTTAACCATTTCTTTGTATATATCCATAAAAATGATGCTGATTCATGATTTCGACTGGCTGAGAAAAGCTGTCTGTCTGTCTCGTCCCAACTCCCAACACATACATTACTATGGGACACAGTGGAGATTGAATTTTAATATTGCAACAATGTTGCAAATGTCGGAGATAATGTCTAGATGATTTTTAACATGGAGATAAAGTTTATAAATTGCATGGCTGGGCAGATGAGACAGTGGATCTGTAAAACTATTAGTAGTAGTAGTACGTTGCTAGGTAACTATGTAAATTATTGCACCTTTTATGAATGTACATTACTGGCCATATGTATGTTGTCTAGTATATAATGGCTAGAATAGACTAACAATGGGAATTCAAACCACCTATTACTGCTATCAAGGCTGTATGAAAATAATACATGACTTCATGTGTACCTTTGATAACTTCTCTTTATTTCCCCTCCTGGTAGTGTTCAATCACTTATTGACGTACACCTTGTAAAGGTTGTAGCCAAGCTAGTCAGGCTGCTCAACATTTACATGTGGCCAGGGCCTCTGATCACACAGGTAGACTGTCCAGAATGCAGAGGAGAATATAACTGTAATCCCTTGTTTGCAGTGGAATCAATGACGTATTGATCACAGAGTAATTCTATAATCGCATTGGTATTTATGCCAGATTAAATTAATTTCCATACATTATTTTTCTCTCTAAAAGTTGACTCAAGAACTCTAGTTCACCTTGAGTATTGTGCATGATTGTATGAGCTGGTATTTTAGAAGTAAACAGTCTTTAATAATATAATTTAATTTCATACATAATAGCATACATAATAGCATTTCATTGGAAATTCGTCTTGTGTCTTTCACTGTGTTCTCATTGCATTAGATATAGTATGTTAATTCGGAATAGAGCGGATAGCGGATGAAGTCCAGCAATGAACTTCATTAGTCACAGGCATGCACACATGAACACAGACACACCTACGTGCCCATACAGTATATATGTGCATGTGTGAACACACATGTGAGCATGCAAACACACACACACACACACACACACACACACACAAACACACACACACACACACACACACACACACACACACACACACACACACACACACACACACAGCCCTTGGACATGTCTCATTAAATTCAGGTGAGCAGATTCATTAAAACGTTATTTAAATCCCTCAGGACTGTAATCTGCACCACTGGTGTGCCTGTCACACACACACACACACACACACACGCACACACATACCCACACAAACATACACACACACAAGAAAACTGCATTAGAAGGAGTCGTGTTGGAAGATTTGCAGGTAAGCAGAAACATTGGTGTGACCTGTATACACAAGGATACCAACGGGGAAGTCACCACAACTCTGGAATACACTACTGGTAATATACATTCCACCTCCGTCAGTCTATTTAATATCAATACAGTGCAATATACCTCTACCAACGTCTGTTCTCTCCAATGCTTTACATTCAAACAAGAATTGTGAACAGTTCGTTTTTTCTCAATTTCCAAACCTTGGTTCCTCCAGACTCCCCCTTCTGTGTCTCAGAGTTGACCTTGTGTGTCCCTACCCCCTTCCTCCCCCACTCTCCTACCCCCACCTTACCCTCCCTTCCCAGCTCCTATACCCCTCCACAACCACAGACCTGACCTTCAGTGGGCCTGTAATTGGTGTGCCAGGGGTACGCTTTGTTAGCCTCGTGTAATTTCTGCAATAACTTTACTGATTGCCTGACACTGTCCTACACTGTGAGCCACTCCGCCATGCTACACTGAGAATAAATCAGAGAGGAACTTAGCTGGAGCTGAGAGGAGAGGTCACACACCATGGGGCTATCTAACGACTCAATGGAATTTTGCCACATTCAATTCACTGAAAATGTAGTTTGGTTTTCATTTGATAACAGAGAATTAGATTGGGCTTTTATGTTCAATTCAATGTGGTATTTGGCTCTTTTATATTTTTATCTTGTTGTTCTTGAACATCAGATAGAGATTTTCCAGCAGGTGTTTCAAAATGTGACACACCTCTGCAATACAATGAATTCAACATTGAAAAACAGGAGTTGAAACCAATTCAAAGAGACTCCATGGTAAGTGTCTTTAGTTCTCACGTTGTGTTTATTTGTAACTTTTCTGAGAAAGAGTGTACGACCTCCCACTCACTGCTGGGGATTCTAAAGATGCCAACGTTGACAAAGCTGATATGTAGGAGTCATGTTTCACTCATTCTTATACTTCTCATTGAATATTTTCCCACTCATTTAAAAACAATAGGACAGAAACTGAAACGTGAGGTGTGGTTTGGTACAAGATTTCAGGGGGAAATCATAAAATACATTGTGAGATGTAGAGATGGTGAGCAAATGTTTTTTCATATATTTTTTCATTTTTACAACGTTTGCTTTTTGACATTTAATGATGATGGATAAAATTGTTAGTGAAGCAAAATGTCTTATAGTCTAGGGTAAGTAAAATAATCCTAATTTTATGATTTAAGAGGTGAAAGAGAATATAACAATCAAAACAATCTTCAGAGCATGTTCTCAGTCCACCTACCCAACACAGTGAACAGGCTCTGAACAGGATACGAGAAAGAGAGAAGGTGAGAAAAATAAAGAACGAGAAAGAGAGAGAAAAAAAGAGAAGGAAACCATCTCTGCCGCATGCTGCGAGGCCCTCTCCTGACCTTCACCTGGGTGCAGTGGCAGATTGCATTAGAGAATGACATGTCATTCATCTGGGCTGTACTTGGAGGATCATTTAGCTAATTTAATGATTAATACATTTAACACCTCTTAATCATTTCATTTGGCCCCCGCGTGATTGAAATCGTGGCGAGTATGCTGCGTGCGCGGCGCACGGAGGGAGGCAGATGAGATGAGCTTGGCTGTCTGTCTGGATGTTTGAGGGAGAGAGAGGACGGAGGGAGAGCGAGAGAGAGAGAGAGGAGAAGAAACACCCGGAGGATGGTAGATCAGTCTATTACCACCCTGACCTTTTCCCTCCTCTGGATCCACCATTAGAGGGGAAATGTGAAAGTAAAGCATTGATTAACACAGTTATCCAGCCTGGTAGAAGGAAGAAAAAGGAAAAATATGTTCATACATTAGGAAAATGCCCTGCATTATTAATGTAAGGATTTGTGTTAAGTGGATAGCCATGGCGATCCTCTGTTTAATATGGGATGTATAGTGAGAACTCACACAGGCAATGGAGAGGGGATTCAAATAGAAGAGGACTACTGTGATATTTACTTTAAACCATGGAGGAAAAAGGCTGTTGATACCATTTGATGATTACAAAAATGTCCTGAACTGTTTCAGGTCTTGGAAAGTGATGATCTTGGCCTTGATACCTTCATCTGCGTGTAAAGATGAACTACGTGACAATGTGGGCTCTGACCTTCTATGAACTCTGTGTTATTGCAAATGACAGCAGAAATACTGTACATGCAAACTCTCAGCAGTTTCCAAAGCCTTAGTAGAAAAAAATTCAATGAGTGAAGTTGCATACATGCAACTATTGCATAAATATAATGAATGAAACTGCACAGTCAGGACCTTGTATGATCATTCTGGGACTTTTTGATGTTTCACGTTCGCATTTCACACCGTTTCTTATAATGGTAAATGTATTGTGACATCAAAATCAAATCAAATCAAATGTTATTTGCCACATGCACCGAATACAACAGGTGTAGACATTACCGTGAAATGCTTACTTACAGCCCTTAACCAACAATGCATTTATTTTTTAATAAAGAAGTAAAATAAAACAACCACAACAAAAAAGTGTTGAGAAAAAAAGAGCCGAAGTAAAAGCTTGGAACAATCTGTACTGCAGAGTTGTGTGAGATCACCTAACTAGGCCACAGTGCTGGTAAAGAACATGAAATTTTTTTTTGAATATGGGTAATGGTGTCACACACTGAATCTCATCACAAACTGTCGGTTTGTGGGCAGGTTGGCATTTATTGGGATGACTCATGTACTGGAGGCAGCTCTGTATTGTCTACTAGCTGGTACAGCCACAAAGTTATAACATCTGTCATAAAACCTAACCTTAACTCTGACCACACCGCTAACCTTATGCCTAACCCTAACCTTAAATGAAGACCCAACCAAAAATGATTGTTTTCATGAATTGTTACAAATATAGCCAATTATGACTTTGCTGCTGGCCCATCTAGTGGAAATCGCTCAGCTCTGCCTCCATGACAAGATGTATCCCAATAAATGTCAACCTGCTGTTTGTGGAGCCACTGAGAACAGACCATGGTTACAAAGAGAACAGAACAGGCCAGAGTCTGATACAGGCTGACAGTCAGAGTGAGCTGACCGCAGTACGTTGACTGAACCTCGTAGGAGGAGAGGAGAACACTGAGCTGAAAGCTGAGATGTTGGTGGTGGTGACACACACGCCTCCATTCGGTAATACACTCCTCCGGTTGCAGTTATGGTTGCAGTTTGGCTTGGCACTCGTGTCTGTCTCAGATCTTCTACTCTCGGTTCCCAGGGGTTAGTGACTGTGTAATGGCCTGCCATGAGGTCCACACTATCAGAGCCACATCAATACAGATTGGCTGGTCTGTTTCGACCTTTGGAATCCAAAAAGGGTTCTAGTATTATTGTAATTTGAGGGGACAGTGATTGCATGTGTAAAAATGGCTCCATTGTATGATGGGTAAAGGAATGAGTGTGAACATTTCTTCTTAAGATAACTTTTTATTATTTCATAAACTGTTTCACTGTGACACTTGGTGCATTAATAAGTACATAAAGTCAAATTCCATGCCAATAGCTATAATAGAACCTATAATGGCTTCACGAATGAAAACATGCTAAAAGGCACCTTGCAGGCCCTTGGCCCCAAACATTCAGATCACAATGCATTATATCAGCAGCAGCTGCAGATGAGTATAGGACAGAATCATGTACAGCACAGAGTCCAATTCAGATTGAATTTAAATGGGATTTTGCCCCTTCTCACCATACTTCTCACATCTCCTTACAAGCCCACAGAAGCCTATTAGCTTTGACCTTGTCTGTTTGCCATTGACTGTTCTCTCCATACCTCGTCGCCATCTCGGTCTCGATGACCCCAAAGACACAAGGTCAAGACAGACCCACCTACATTCATCTCAATCTCTTTACGGAGACCAGGAGCTTGGTGGTTGGTTGTGTTAACACGCAGGGCTGCCAGAACAGTGGAGGACCTCCACACAACCTTGGTGAGCCCAGCTCCAATCTACCCATCCAGGAGGTGATGCTTATCTCCAGTTTAGCTGGGAAGAGAAGAGAGGACTCTAATTGTGTGGACCCTATGTTATCATGGTGGACAAAGAGAGTCTATTAAGTTCATGATTTAAGGGTTTGCAAAGATGAGATGCTGAGAGGCTATGTGTCAAAACAAACCAAGCCAGCTGGCACCTCTGTACGTCCACGAATACGCACACATGCTCATATTCCATCTGTCAAGGCATCAGATATCCCTTTCACCATAAACATCTGCTTTACATCAATGTATCTCTCTCTCCGACTCTCTCTCTCCGTCTCTCTCTCTTGTTCTCTCTCTTTTTCTTCCCCACTCACACACACACACATACGTTGATGATGCAGAGACAACATCATCTTTATATGATTCTTATAGCATTCTGGCTTCTCAAGGGCTTTTGGTTGTGTGTTGTAAGTTATGGGAAACAAATGAGACCAACAACCACTTTAGCGTTTTCAACTTAAACTTTATGAAGCATTTAGCTCTGGATTACTGAACACTCAAGACCAATTCACTTTGAAATCCACCCACATGTTTTTTTTGTTGGGAGATCAAAAAGCACTGTAGCAATTTATTTGTAATAAACTTTGACTGGGTCCCACAGAAATGCAGTTCCGCGGACCTCCGACTAGTCATCTTCAAAACAACCTGGCGTGTCTATGCTCATGCCCAAGGAGGGAGGGACGCACCAGAAATGGCTGAGAACTCTGTAGTGGTTTTGGTGGGAGACCCTTGTGTAGATTGTGTATGCACTTAAAATGCATCTGTGAAACTCAAACCTATGTAAACGGCTTAAGAAAAGAAACATGTCTTCTATTACAAATAAACGTTTGTACGGAATAAAGACGCGGGGCCGCCGACTTGGCTTTGGTGACTACCTGGGGAGAAAAAGTAACTACCATCTTTATATAGAGTTTTCTTGGAAGTCAGGGGAACTCAGGGGATTCTCACTCAGAGGTCTTGGACATCAAGGGTATGTCTGGCCTGTTTATTAAGGCATGTTCCCAACAACCACAATCCCCTAGCCAAATACCCTTTACTCAACAGGCCAAGCCCCCTAACTCAACAGGGTGCACCTGGAGCACATAGAACCCTGTGTTTAGCTCAGATGAATCTGTAGACCTTTTTTCAACACCTCCTCTCCCTCCTCAAAGTAGAGAGCATGGCAGAGTTAAGCTAAACAGAGAAAAGCTACAGTGTTAGAGAACACAAAGATGATAGACACACACAGACACAGACAACACTACAAACACGTATACACACACTCCTTGTTGATTAGTGCTAATTGCTTTTTAGCTGGGATGATTATTGCTTCTGTTGAAGTGAGTGGTGTTGAAGTGGAAGCTTTTGCTGATTTGATGGCTGTTTATGGGTGTATATATCCAGGTCTGTGGTTGGCTGCAGCTTTGGCTAGTATTTAGCTACTCATTTCTGTTTTAATTGCTCCATCTCTTCCACCTGTACATGGAAGGGGAGTTGGAAAGGTTTCTCCCCTCTCGCTGACAAACACAGCAGGCTTTGAGATATCAGCCGGTCTCTTTAACGGGCCAGTGACAGCTTCCTCCTGTCACAACTCTGACTTCCTGTACAAACAGAGCCTCATTAAAATCGCCACCCTGGTCTGTGGGCAGGCCTCCTGGTCCTCCCCTCCAATTAAGTGTAGTCAGGGCTGTCGCCGTGACGACTCCCCACTTTGAGTTAAAAAGCAGGCGCTCTTGGGGCTAACGCTGTGTGTCAAAACATAATTATGATTTCACCCGATACCCCTGTCCAAAACTAGAGGGAGGGAAGGAGGGAGAAAGAGAAAGAGAGGAGAGAGAGAGAGAGAGAGAGAGAGAGAGAGAGAGAGAGAGAGAGAGAGAGAGAGAGAGAGAGAGAGAGAGAGAGAGAGAGAGAGAGAGAGAGAGAGAGAGAGAGAGAGAGAGAGAGAGAGAGAGAGAGAGAGAGAGAGAGAGAGAGAGAGAGAGAGAGCAGAGATAGGGCAAACTGGACTGGTGGGTGGAAGTAGTGGAGGGGATAATGAGAATATTAGACCAAAATGTGCATGTCGTTCCTCCTCCCCGTTTTCCCTGGGTTTGTCCTCCAAATTAATTGTATTATTTATTCTGTGTACATCTGGCCAGGGCAATTGTGTGTTTTCCACGTGTCTGTTGACGCTTCGCCTCTCCGCTCTCCGGAGCTTCGTCTAGCAGCAGGGGTTAGGGTCAAAGGTTAAGAAGTCACAGCCTGCCGCAGTAAAGGATTCCAGGAGATGACAGAGCCTACACGTACCTATTCACCCTTGCACATTTACAAATACAAATGCAGACAAACACACACAGGCACACATGTGAACTAGCGCATGCAGGTACTATACTCTGGTGTCATATGTGAATTCTGGGTCCTGCCAACCCCCAGATTGAGCGAGGGAGGAGAGGGAAGAGAGGGGGGGTGTGAAGGGTCACAGATTACCCTGATATTAACTCCCCCCTTCCTGTCTGCATCACGTAGTGGCCCAGCATGGTCTCACAGAGGTCCAGTGACCTACCCACCACTCACTGTGAGATCACCCCTGCAGCTGGCACTCAGTCTGGCTTGGTGGTTGTCAAGGATGGCGGTCTATGATGGCTTTCTATGATGCCTGTACGTGAACCATCTTTAGGATAGTTGAAATGGTGAAATGTACCATGAGCTCTCATTCTCAACAATGATTAACATCAGACTGGTACTCAAATATGTGTCAGTTGAATTTCAGTGTCCCTCCTTTCCTCCCTCCCCCTTCCCCCAGGTTTGCCCTTTCCTGCCCCTACCCTCCTCTCCTTGGTTGGGGTGGTGATGGTGGAGGTGCTGGTGGTTTTCGACAGAAACAGACAGGTGTCCAGGTGTGTGATGTTTGACATGTTCACACAGCGTGTGTTCATCACGGGGAGGAGACCTGTTTGACAGGCCTGACTCCCGTCTGACTCCCAGGCCATGATTACATTATCTATGTGTGTGGATCTGAAGGTCAGGGGAGAGAGCAGGCAAACATACAGGCAAACAATGATGCTAGGCTGGGGATGTGGCAGGAATACTGGGAATATATATTTGGAAGTTTGAGTTTCAGACAAGAATCTGATCACCCTGTTTAAAGAATGAGTGGTTGATGTTTTAACCAGGAAATGCAAAACAGTGTAAATTAATGGAAAAAATAAACAGAACGTGCACACTCACACATGCTCACACGTTTACCATTAGGTTTTTACCACTCACTCAAGTTACTGTAAGGTAAATATTTGACCTTCAAAGACAACATGACAAATATTTTATTTTGGGCACCAATTACTTTAGGGACCCAACACACTCCTCTTGTGGAGGGATGGAGGGAGGACCCTAACACCTTTACCCCTTGACCTAACACACCGCTAAATAAATGGGATTGAATCAAGGATCCTAGGTTTGGATTTTGTGTAAATAAAATGCCATGTATTGCTGAAATGGGGAGGAGGAGGACAAAATCAAGGGGATTGTTATCACTTTCATTGTATTGTTAGGCAGGGACGGCCTGTTCAATAGGGCGATATGGGCGACGCACTGCCAAACGGGAAAAGGAAGGGATTTTTTTTCTAATCAATTATATCACGGCAACAGTAGTTATCAGTGTTGTAATCTATACGTCTGATCTGCCACAGTGCCACACTGCCACTAAATGTCGAATCAGGCTAAAGTCGTGCTTCAAATGGCTCCACCCCCTTTTGGGGCGATTTCAGTCAGATTGAAAATCGCCCAGAACTTCTGTCATAGACTCCCATGTAAAATCTATTTTTTTCAAATTTCAGAGCCTTCAATACAATCTCAATGGGTGTCTGTGGGCTTGCACTTACGCGCTTTCGTCATACGTTACGTAACCATGAACGTAACTGAGAAAAGAGTGGATTGTTTGAAAGAAGTTCCTTTTTGTCGGCGAACAAATGAAGATAAATTGGCAACGAAACAATTAGAACCTCCCAGACCAAATTTAATAATTCAACAGGTTTCTACTAAAGGCGGAAAGTCCTACACCCGAGGATTTTCCAAAAATTGGTACGAACGAAAAAAGACATTGCCACTCACTCAACTGGATGACGAGGGATACAGGCTAGCTGTCCGCCGCCACAACGATGAGGTTAGTGTTGATAATCACAAGTTTACTGGATGTGGATATGGTGTAATAAAGGCAGTTTATTCAGAGGTAAATATATCTGGAATCGCGTTCACGGACCCGTTCGTCAAACTCTTAGGGAGCTATAAATTAAGCCCCATTACTTACCATATCAGATAAGAGAAATTGCTGCAGCTACATATATTTTACATCCTGGCCCTACATAGTTCACTATTTGCATCACTTACCAAAATATTACATGTGGTCATATATGCTTGGAAAGTGGAGATGCCATAGAACGTCAAAAAAGTAAACATTGCTGGAGACACATTGCCGTTTTGGAGAAGACATCGCGTTTGCTAGCGAAGAGATTTGTTGTGGCAAATGAACTTGGGCTGGGAATTGCCAGGAACCTCACGATAAGATATATGCATCAGCATTGCGAGTCTCATGATTCTATACGTATTGCGATTCGATACTGTGATTTTATTGCGCACCATATGTCTGTTGCAGAGGGATCAGAAAGCCATGAGAACGAGTTTTGATCAGTCATGGAAATAAAAGTGCTGAAAACAAATTGGCTCCCAATGTGAAAAGATTGAGAACAAGCTATGAAGGAACAATAATGGTGTTTTGGTGCAGGTACAGCCAACTAGCGCTAAAATATTGCGATATTGTCAATACAGTATATCGTAAAGTATCACTATGTAACTCGATTTCTTTCACCCCAATCCCTCAAATTAACGGTAAATAACTGAATTGTTTGCCCCACATTTAGCTAAGATGATTAGCTAGCCAGCTAAAATGTTTTAGTTAGTTAGCAGTCGCATCTACAATAGTTTACTGTCAATAACATGTCTCCAAAAATGACGTGGTGTCTCCAATTGTGTTGACATTTTACAATTGCAATGCGCATCCATGAGTATCCACTTTCTGTAGCTCAGCTGGTAGAGCATGGTGCTTGTAACGCCAAGGTAGTGGGTTCGATCCCCGGGACCACCCATACACAAAAATGTATGCACGCATGACTGTAAGTCGCTTTGGATAAAAGCGTCTGCTAAATGGCATATTATTATTATTATTATTATTATTATTATTATCTGAAGAGAGCCCCGAAACATTGTGTGCAGACATTTTATGCAATAAATGAAGTAGGTTCAATCTAGTAGTTCTGATCTTCTGATTGGTCCTGATGAGTTGGGCGAGGTCCCCTGCAGGCTACTGTCACTGTTGCATTGGCTCTGAGTCGGGTTCTCTGTCTTCAAATGTTCAGCCTAAGAGAGGGGATTGTTGTGTGTGTGTGTGTGTGTGTGTGTTTAACAGTGATGATGTGTGTGTGTGTGTGTGTGTTTAACAGTGATGATGTGTGTGTGTGTGTGTTTGTGTGTGTGTGTGTCCTCAGAGCAAGAACTCGTGAGTTGGAAGAACTGAGAGGCCTATGGCGTGGGTGTTGTCCTTGGCCACCTGCTGACAAGGCTGACAAGATAGGACCCTTTTGTCCATTGTTATTGGATAGGAACAGAACTTATAACCAGCTCCTGACCTAAATAGATCTTAGCACAACATTTTACTCAACATATCATATTCCATATTCACTATAACAAATATATTTACTACGACATTAGCAAGAACCGCCACATCCTCAGCCGGCTAATCCAGTGTGTGAAGTTTTGCGGAGTGTTTGAGTTAGCTTTGCGAGGCAAAGATGAAACTGAGGGCTCCACCAACCCTGGTAAGCCAACACTTTTGAGATCAGTCAATAAATGCTTCTGGTATTGACTTATATGCTGCCCCTGTCTTCATGTTGTTGCTGGACATATCTTTTTTTAAATGTGTGTAGGTCACCTAAATCATCAGAAAAATTGCCCCTCCTGAGAATTTTTTCAGGAGCCGCCACTGTTGTTAGGCCCTCCATACCCCTCCCTCTCCATCTCTCCATCTCTTCCACTCAACCTCCCTCTCTCTTCTTCTCTTCATTTGAAAGACCGGGGAAACTCCTCTGCCACTGCAGTGACATTAAATGTGACAAGGTTATCACTTCATACACTCACACCTAGCATATGATTTATGAGTGGGACTGTGTTGTGTGTGTGTGGCGTGCGTGTGTGTGTGAGGCCTCATCCTCCTTTAACAAAGCGTGCTCTCTGAATATGATTGCTGTACCTCCCTCTCTCTCTCTCTCTCTCTCTGCCCTGCAGCCACTCCCCTGCTCTGTGGCTATAAAGTAACTCTTTGGGGGATAAGGACAGGACAGGAGCAAAGCATTATCCATAATTAATATATGACTGAATCATGAGGGATTATATTTTATATTTTTACGTTTCAAAAAACGTTTGGCTTATTAGCCACTTTAAAGGTAATTATGTAGTACCTCAAACATGTACACTTCAAGTCTTTATGAGTTCATTAGTACTGAACTGGTAGGAACACAGCAGTAGTGAGAGGTGTGAGAGAAACATAGAGAGAGAGCGTGATAAAGGGAGAGAGAGAGAGAGAAAGGCAGAGCTAAAGGGCAAAAGATAGATAGAGAGAGAGAGAGAGAGAGAGAGAGAGAGAGAGAGAAAAGTAATGGTGTTACAAAAAAGGTCCAGTAGCCAGGACCACAAATACAAATTCCATCTAGACACTAGAGCACACAAAAACGATACATACCTCGGCCTAAACATCAGCGCCACAGGTAACGATCTGAGAGACAAGGCAAGATGGGCCTTCTATGCCATCAAAAGGAACATAAAATTCAACATACCAAATAGAATCTGGCTAAAAATACTTGAATCAGTTATAGAACTCATTGCCCGCTAATTATCAAAATCCAGAAAAGAGCCGTTAAATTCTACAACCACCTAAAAGGAAGCGATTCCCAAACCTTCGATAACAAAGCCATCACCTACAGAGAGTGAACCTGGAGAAGAGTCCCCTAAGCAAGCTGACTCTGGGGCTCTGTTCACAAACACAAACAGACCCCACAGACCCCCAGGACAGCAACACAATTAGACTCAACCAAATCATGAGAAAACAAAAAGATAATTATTGACACATTGGAAAGAATACTTCACCACCGTGACTGACCCAAAATTAAGGAAAGCTTTGACTATGTACAGACTCAGTGAGCATAGCCTTGCAATTGAGAAAGGCCGCCGTAGGCAGACCTGGCTCTCAAGAGAAGACAGGCTATGTGCACACTGCCCACAAAATGAGGTGGAAACTGAGATGCACATACTTCCCTCAGATTACTCAGACCCACAAAGAATTAGAAAACAAATCCAATCGTGATAAACTCACATATGTATTGGGTGAAATACCACAGTGTGCCATCACAGCAACAATATTTGTGACCTGTTGCCACAAGAAAAGGGTAACTAGTGAAGAACAAACACCATTGTAAATACAACCCATATATATATGTTTATTTATTTTCCCTTTTGTACTTTAACTATTTGCACATTGTTACACTGTACAGTGAGGGGAAAAAGTATATGATCCCCTGCTGATTTTGTACGTTTGCCCACTGACAAAGAAATGATCAGTCTATAATTTTAATGGTAGGTTTATTTGAACAGTGAGAGACAGAATAACAACAAAATAATCCAGAAAAACGCATGTCAAAAATGTTATAAATTAATTTGCATTTTAATGAGGGAAATAAGTATTTGACCCCCTCTCAATCAGAAAGATTTCTGGCTCCCAGGTGTCTTTTATACAGGTAACGAGCTGAGATTAGGAGCACACTCTTAAAGGGAGTGCTCCTAATCCCAGTTTGTTACCTATATAAAAGACACCTGTCCACAGAAGCAATCAATCAATCAGATTCCAAACTCTCCACCATGGCCAAGACCAAAGAGCTCTCCAAGGATGTCAGGGATAAGATTGTAGACCTCTGACTGCAATGGGCTACAAGACCATCGCCAAGCAGCTTGGTGAGAAGGTGGCAACAGTTGGTGTGATTATTCGCAAATGGAAGAAACACAAAAGAACTGTCAATCTCCCTCGGCCTGGGGCTCCATGCAAGATCTCACCTCGTGGAGTTGCAATGATCATGAGAACGGTGAGGAATCAGCCCAGAACTACACGGGAGGATCTTGTCAATGATCTCAAGGCAGCTGGGACCATAGTCACCAAGAAAACAATTGGTAACACACTACGCCGTGAAGGACTGAAATCCTGCAGCGCCTGCAAGGTCCCCCTGCTCAAGAAGAAGCACATTAAGGTCCTGGAGTGGCCTAGCCAGTCTCCAGACCTTAATCCCATAGAAAATCTGTGGAGGGAGCTGAAGGTTCGAGTTGCCAAATGTCAGCCTCGAAACCTTAATGACTTGGAGAAGATCTGCAAAGAGGAGTGGAACAAAATCCCTCCTGAGATGTGTGCAAACCTGGTGGCCAACTACAAGAAACGTCTGACCTCTGTGATTGCCAACAAGGGTTTTGCCACCAAGTACTAAGTCATGTTTTGCAGAGGGGTCAAATACTTATTTCCCTCATTAAAATGCAAATCAATTTATAACATTTTTGACATGCATTTTCCTGGATTTTTTTGTTGTTATTCTGTCTCTCACTGTTCAAATAAACCTACCATTAAAATTATAGACTGATCATGTCTTTGTCAGTGGGCAAACTTACAAAATCAGCAGGGGATCAAATACTTTTTTCCCTCACTGTATATAGACATAATATGACATTTGAAATGTCTCTATTCCTTTGAAACTTTTGTGAGTGCAATGTTTACTGTTCATTTTTGATTGTTTATTTCACTTTTGTTTATTATCTATTTCACTTGCTTTGGCAATGTAAACATATATTTCCCATGCCAATAAAGCCCTTTGAATTGAATTAAGAGAAAGAGAGAGAGAGAGAGAGAGAGAGAGAGAGAGAGAGAGAGAGAGAGAGAGAGAGAGAGAGAGAGAGAGAGAGAGAGAGAGAGAGAGAGAGAGAGAGAGAGAGAGAGAGAGAGAGAGATAGGGAGAGAGAGGATAGCAAACTCGATCAAGCTTCACCAAGGTTACTGACTGTGGCAGAGATAGTTGCATTCCTTGTTGCTGCCATCACTTCACTCCCCCACTCCCCCCACTACCCCACACTACAGACCTCCTTGTGCCAATGTGAAGAATAAACCTCCACTCTACTGGCCAGTATCACAGTGAACTCAGGAAACAGGAGAACTTCTCAGTCTAATATTTTCCTGGGACCTATAGTTACAAAGAGATAAAGTGAGAGACAGACTGAAACAAGGTTATTCGTTATCTTGTTGTGCTGTTTCACCTCTACTTTACTGGGCAGTATGACAATGAAGTATGCCTAGTAACAGCACCACTTTACTCATGTATTTTCTGTTCTCTTTGTCTAGAGACCTATGATACATTGTAGCATCACAGGGAGACAAGACACTGCTAAACTGCCCCTCTTCAGCACCAGAACATCTCTGTCTGAATAGCAACAAACAATCAGTGCTAAAACCGACCACATTAAGTCAATGGAGATGTCAGTGGTTTGAGCAGAGCCATACTGTGTACTTCCCTCAGGACTGCTGTTGGACTGAGAGGAGACTGAGAGGGGGACACATGGATAAATGGGCCCAGTGTGTGTAATGGAGAGGAGTGTGGCTGTGGGCCAGGCCTTTGAGTTAGCAGGCCTGGAGTCCCGCACACACTGCCAACTGGGTCTGCCATGCAGAGAATGGCACGGGGGAGTCCTCTGTGTGTGTTTGTGTGTGTACGGGTGTGTGTGTCTGTGTGTGTGTGTGTGTGTGTGTGTGTGTGTTCGTGTGTGTGTGTGTGCGTGTGTGCATGTGCGTGTTTGCATGTGTGGGATTAGGGGAAATCCTGTGAAGCATGCTTTAACCGAGCCCTCCTCCCTGATGTAAAATCACAAAGGGGACGCTACTTAGGACAGTTCAGAACATTGCCAGTGTAATCTCCAGGGTAGCCATGGAGATTGCCTGTTCAATTTCCATAGCAATAGTTATGTCTGTTGAGAGGG
Source organism: Coregonus lavaretus (assembly GCF_964263955.1). NCBI lineage: Eukaryota > Metazoa > Chordata > Actinopteri > Salmoniformes > Salmonidae > Coregonus > Coregonus lavaretus. The sequence continues at coordinate 16,477,472 of NC_140024.1, forward strand.
TGCTCTTTGGTCGAGTATATTTTAACCCCTTGCTTTTCAGAAAATAAGATATTGGAACACAGATGGTCACATAGCATGTAAACCTACACACATACTGTAGACAAACACATACCCACAGGGTTGGGGAGTAACGGATTACATGTAATCCATTAGATGTAACTGATTACAAAACATCTGTAACTGTAATCCGTTATGTTACCAGCAAAAATATTGTAATCAGATTACTTTTACAATTACTTTTAAATCCAGAAAGGATGTTGCAAAAAAATACTTTATGAAACCTTTCTGTTTTCTCAATGACATTCAAATTAGCATTGAAAAGGCACAAGTTTCAGTTTGTTTCACCTGAGCGAACCACAAGTCATAGACCACTATGATGACCACTACAGCGCAACCAATGTCAATTATTTGCTGCTTACGGATTGTGGAGGTTGTGGATGGCTGTTCACAAATGTATAGGTGTATTTTACCCCAATAATGGATGAATTGAAGTATTGTAGGCTAAGCTGCCTATCAATCATTGTTTATGCGACCCGTGGACAGCCAGTGAAAATGCGCACTTGTAACAGCTGCATAGTGCGGATCCCAGCCTATGGAATAAAAGTTTGAGGGAACTCCTCCCTTGTAAACAACTCTGTGGTATTGTGTTCCACATATACTGTCAAAAAACAGTTTCATTTAAGAAGACCACGAGCAGGGCTTTTATTGCTCAATCTAATTTGTACTAATAAAAAAATTCCATAGGCCTAACGGACATATGCTTAAACTCGCACACTTTTGATAGACTTCAACAGCTGCAAATTATATAAATATCAAAGTGCCACCCATAGAGATCCTATTAAATTAATTAAAGATGCACTCTCAAACTTTTGCATAATTTCAGTAGTTCAGTTGCCAGTAGTTTTTTTAAGTGGTGCTCACGAGCCAAAGCGGGTCCCGTTTTTTGTGTACTAAGTCATTCAATTGTGTACTACCTCATCCATTTTGTGTGATATGTTACAAATTTGTTGTGCTTAAGATCTGGGAGTGCATCTTTAAGTATTCTAATTCCTAATCTTATGATGTCACCAACAAAACGTAAACAATAGGCCTATAGCAAATGCAGCATGTGGGATTAATTTTGCACATTTCTGGTAGTGCTCAAAGCATGCCATTCCATGAGAGTAGCATTTCATTTGCAACCATGTTATGAAGAAATGAGCCCAATCAGTCCTCCATGACAAAAACATAAACAACAGAGTAGGCTAATAAGTCCTTAGTTTTGGGGTTATGCTCAGGTAAAGCAATTAGACCAATGTATATTTCCATATTACCAAGTCTT
>NC_140024.1:16483792-16634838 GCF_964263955.1 Coregonus lavaretus
GGCTGCCCCTAGGCACTGATCCAGGTTAACTTTCACATTCTATCATATAACAGTGAGGTCAGTCAGTGAGATAGGAAAATCTGATCCTGAACCAGTTCATAGCGATAGCCTCTCCCTGGAGCCTCTCTCCTCCCCTCCGAGACTCAGAGATAACGCTGACAGGCTGAGAGTTGGAGCACTCAGAGTTTGAAGGGTCTGGTTGGAGGTATCGACATTTTAATGCTGCTGACTACTCGTAAGATCTCCCCACTGCCCATAGATCCCAGGGTAATTGTTTTTTAGGTTATAGCTCACCCCATAGACATACCCTCCTCCCCCACTATGGTTAACCCATAATAACAAGCAGAAGGGGTCGGACATGGGAACGTATGAACTAGCATTGCCTCTTCACAGTATGCCTATTGATTAAAGCTAGCAGGCAAATCCCCAATCAAGTGCTGGCATGCCTTAAATATTCCTCTTAGAAGTACATGTCTAAGAAAATCTATATTTTAAAATCCCAAAAAGTTAAGGGTGTCCTATATTATGCCAATTATCATTCGAGTCTTGTCAAGTTGTTCATTTGGAGAGGCATGCTTCTCAATTGGCTGTGTATGTACAGTGTTTGTGTGCAAGCATGTAAGGGCAGGATTGTCATGCATGTATGACAGTGTGTGTCTTTGGAAACTAATCAGAGCAATAAATCAGCTTATGCTAAAGGAAAACAGTCATACATAAAGGGAAATCACCTCTGAGCAGGTTATTCTCTACATTGAAGTCTAACTACACAGGCAAACTCACACCTTGCTGATTTGGTGGTGGCTCATTTTCACTGCCATCAGCGCCTTCAGTGAGACATTTGATAATGACACGTACTTCTTATTCATCAGGTCGTCATGCGGATTCCGGTAAGAACAAAAACTGTTCGTTATTCATAGTCTCTACAAAACCCTGAATTTCCATAATGTTTACCACAGAACTCTCCCTTCTCTCAATTTTTATTTTTGTAGGTCACTTTGCTCACACCCTCCCACAGCCTCTCAACCCCCTACTCTGCTCTTATCCCCTCTCTAATCTAGGTTTTACCCCCCAAAAAAGTGAAAGAAATAACTGTGGGAGGTTAAAAGTTATACAAAGTTACAAGTAACTTATAGCAGGAAACCGATATCAGGTAATCTCTAACAGAATTACAAAACAGAGATGTGCACATGAGGTATTCAGCCTTCCTGCAGAGATTTGGATGTTCTAAGACAAGGCTTGAGCCGTGTTTCAACATTTTACAGTGGGGAAAAAAAGTATTTAGTCAGCCACCAATTGTGCAAGTTCTCCCACTTAAAAAGATGAGAGAGGCCTGTAATTTTCATCATAGGTACACGTCAACTATGACAGACAAAATGAGGAAAAAAATTCCAGAAAATCACATTGTAGGATTTTTAATGAATTTATTTGCAAATTATGGTGGAAAATAAGTATTTGGTCACCTACAAACAAGCAAGATTTCTGGCTCTCACAGACCTGTTTCTTCTTCTTCTTTCCTCCACTCGTTACCTGTATTAATGGCACCTGTTTGAACTTGTTATCAGTATAAAAGACACCTGTCCACAACCTCAAACAGTCACACTCCAAACTCCACTATGGCCAAGACCAAAGAGCTGTCAAAGGACACCAGAAACAAAATTGTAGACCTGCACCAGGCTGGGAAGACTGAATCTGCAATAGGTAAGCAGCTTGGTTTGAAGAAATCAACTGTGGGAGCAATTATTAGGAAATGGAAGACATACAAGACCACTGATAATCTCCCTCGATCTGGGGCTCCACGCAAGATCTCACCCTGTGGGGCCAAAATGATCACAAGAACGGTGAGCAAAAATCCCAGAACCACACGGGGGGACCTAGTGAATGACCTGCAGAGAGCTGGGACCAAAGTAACAAAGCCTACCATCAGTAACACACTACGCCGCCAGGGACTCAAATCCTGCAGTGCGAGACGTGTCCCCCTGCTTAAGCCAGTACATGTCCAGGCCCGTCTGAAGTTTGCTAGAGTGCATTTGGATGATCCAGAAGAGGATTGGGAGAATGTCATATGGTCAGATGAAACCAAAATAGAACTCGTCGTGTTTGGAGGACAAAGAATGCTGAGTTGCATCCAAAGAACACCATACCTACTGTGAAGCATGGGGGTGGAAACATCATGCTTTGGGGCTGTTTTTCTGCAAAGGGACCAGGACGACTGATCCGTGTAAAGGAAAGAATGAATGGGGCCATGTATCATGAGATTTTGAGTGAAAACCTCCTTCCATCAGCAAGGGCATTGAAGATGAAACGTGGCTGGGTCTTTCAGCATGACAATGATCCCAAACACACCGCCCGGGCAAGGAAGGAGAAAAGGGGCTGGACGGAACCAAAGCAAAGAAAGTAAATATCAAAGCCCCCTCTCCTACCTTACCTGCCAACCCACTACTTACTTAACTAGCACCACCTGGTGCCCTAACCAAAATACAAGGGATGGTCCGCCCTGGTCTTTCCCAGTGTGCATAGACAGTCAACTTCTACGGGTAATGTATGCCCACGGGCCTCTTGCCTAAGCACTCCCTAGGTGCCTTCCCCTTCCCCCCTTGGGAACAAATGAAACAGAATAATACAAACTGGTTCACAACACAACCTGAGAAAAAAACTAACTCAAGACATTAAAGATACTCTCTGAGCAACATACTAACACAAAACATTTCAATCAGCTCTCACAGCAACAACTACACAGTACATACCAAATATCTTAGCAACAACCAACATGCTATAACTCTCAGCAATTCTGGTTCCCCTCTCCTCTTCTGAGCAACAGAACTGGGGCTTATATAGCTTCAGAAGGAGTTGGTAATTGGAGACAGCTGCGTCCTGACGAGGGCGCAGGGTCAGCTCTCCAATCATCAATGTTCATTGACCAATCAGCTGCTTGTTGGGGAATTTCAGGAACCCATTTCCTGAAATACATACATGAAAATACACAACCTACAACACAGAAACTGGGGAACGTAACACTTCGTAAGAAGCATTTCAAGGTCCTGGAGTGGCCTAGCCAGTCTCCAGATCTCAACCCCATAGAAAATCTTTGGAGGGAGTTGAAAGTCCGTGTTGCCCAGCGACAGCCCCAAAACACCACTGCTCTAGAGGAGATCTGCATGGAGGAATGGGCCAAAATACCAGCAACAGTGTGTGAAAACCTTGTGAAGACTTACAGAAAACGTTTGACCTGTGTCATTGCCAACAATGGGTATATAACAAAGTATTGAGAAACTTTTGTTATTGACCAAATACTTATTTTCCACCATAATTTACAAATAAATTCATTAAAAATCCTACAATGTGATTTTCTGGATTTTTTTTCTCATTTTGTCTGTCATAGTTGATGTGTACCTATGATGAAAATTACAGGCCTCTCTCATCTTTTTAAGTGGGAGAACTTGCACAATTGGTGGCTGACTAAATACTTTTTTTCCCCACTGTACTTGTTCATTTTTTCAGACATACAGCTGTGGTATTCCTATAAGCCAACCCCATATGTGCCTGGAAACCTGACATAAGCACAAAAATTAATGTGCAAAACAAATGAGCATTTCCAGCTCAGTGCACTGCAGTCCATTGGGTAAATCCTGCTCGATTGGCCTTACATGTTGTGTTCTACTATCGTTTGTTAGACATGTTGAGTGACAGCGCATGGCTGAAGTTTGGATGTAAACAAAAGGCCATTGAAAATGGTCTGTGGCGTGGTCTTTGAGTACCTCCAAATTACATACAGTCCTGTAAATAGTGACATTTATGTTATCTAAAAGTTATCTGGGTCTCTGGACCCTTGCACAGTGTCCAGTCTGTGAGTCATCATAATAAACATAGGATAAAGTCTATTGCTATAAAGGTTCCATTGCTGAATAGTGATGCAAGGACTGAGTCACACTATGTGAAGGATGTCAGGGAGAGATTTGCTTCTCCCCAACCACTGACTCACCCTAACCTCTAACCCTTCTGGTCAGAGCACTTGACTTCCCCTTACTGGGGGCAGCATGCATCTCAGATATGAATAAATCTGAGGGACAGACTGTATAGTGAAAGAAAATGACAGACACTTAAACACTGCTTTGTCTCCTTTTATGCTGCAATTCTGTCTCTTCTATTCCTCTTCATTGTTGCTCATTCTTTGAAATGCTATGTAGGTATTCTATGTTTGCCCTCTTGAAGACATATTCATTTTGACATGCAGAGCAGGGACGATATTGGATAGATTATGTATGCATCAAGAAGAGAGCGAAAAAAACAGTGAGATTCTAATGGAATGCCTCATCACTCCAAGTGGATTCCGTGGCTTTCCCAATGCTTCTAACAGCATCCAGGAAAATGGAATACACATTTAATTTGCTGCCGGCGCAGGAGTGATCCATGTGTAATTAGATCAATATTCACATTTGACTATTTAGCTTTTAATATGAAAAGATTAGAGGTGCCCCCAGAAGGATTAGGCGTTCATTTAAGGACTGGCGGTGTGTGGCCACTACCCCTGAAAGGATTAAAGAAACTAATTAAGCACAATTTGCATCTTGAGCTAATTGGGTGTACACACTTAGAGAGAGAAAGAGGGATCGGGAGGTTCAAGGGGTTTTCTCTCCAATCAGATTTATCCCACTCTCCCAGCACTCTGACAGAACACATTGGAAAACATTTGCATATTGTGGTTGTAATTTGCCAGAGAGATGCTTTCTATTAGCATGGCAAATGGCATCCAGTGGAGAGAGAAAGGATTGGATAGAGAAAAGGAAGTTAAGAGTAAAACAGCAGAGGAGAGATAAGAATTAGTGAACAGAGAAGAAGAGATTGGATAAAGCAGAGGAGAGAGCGTAGAAGAGAGAGAAATAAAGCACATGAAAGGAAAGAGGAGAGCGGGTTCGAGAACGGCAGAGAAGAGAATATGGGAGGATGACCGGGGCCGGTGCTGAACCCTGTAGGAAGCGGTGCTGAACCCGGTGCTGAACCCTGTAGGAAGCGGTGCTGAACCCGGTGCTGAACCCTGTAGGAAGCGGTGCTGAACCCGGTGCTGAACCCTGTAGGAAGCGGTGCTGAACCCGGTGCTGAACCCTGTAGGAAGCGTCTGCTCATCTGTAAACAGACACTGCTGTGGACCAGGTGTGTGACCATATGTACAACACTGCTGCAGTGCACCCTGATATGGAAAGAGGAGGCCGCACCATGGCCGTGCCAACCAGCCAAGCGACAGTAAACAATAGAGTAAGACATCAAAACAGTAAGGTGCTGGTTCCAAACAGGTAGCAATTACTGATGCACATATTATAGGCCTTATGGACTCCCTCTATTTCATACTGTAATGTTTCAATCCCATACTGTAATGTTCACGTCAGACACATAGCAGCTGCTACATGGGCCATTTGGAAGGATGTCTCGATCAGTGGAGGCTGGTGGGAGGAGCTCTAGGAGGATGGGCTCATGGTAATGGCTGAAATGGAATTAATGGAAGGGTATCAAACACATCAAACATATGGAAACCACGTTTGACTCCGTTCCATTTACTCCATTCGACCCGTCCTCCTATAGCTCCTCCTTCCACCAGCCTCCACTGGTCTCGATGCATCTGTCTGTCTCTCTGTCTGTCTCTCTGTCTGTCACTCTGTCTGTCACTCTGTCTGTCACTCTGTCTGTCACTCTCTCCCTCTGCCTCTTCAGTCATAGCTACAACCTCTAACCCAGAGCAGCAGCAGAAATAGTGAATGAACTACTCTAATAATCACCATTAGACCAATGGTTCTCCATTCTATTACATGCCATTCCAGTGACTCTCATGGTCATAACAGATTGAGTGAAATTCACCTGCCTTGACAGTCTAACTGCAGCACATTATGTCAGGAGGGGGAGCTCCATGCTCCACGGTCCATGGGACTGCAACGATGGGGTCAATTCCTCAACCTCTAATGGATCTCTATGGTTCACGTGAGAGCAGAGTGCTCTGGAACACTCGTTACCGCAGATAGACCCAGGAAATGATTATCAGGAGGTCAATTTATGCGAGGGAGAGTCGGGATGACAGAGTGAGGGGTCAAAGACTCGTCCATATCTCTGGGCATTAAAGATTGACATGCAGTGATCGCCGAAGGCCTCGGCAGTCTGTCCTCGACACACACACACACACACACACGCTTCCACATTTAAATATCTGACAGATGATGAAAGTGCAGCCATTAAAATGTCCTCCGCGCATTTCAGGAGTGAAATGGGGGAAATAAAAGAATTCCCCGGGGTAATCAATGGGCCTATGAATTAGCCCCTGGTTTAAGATGGTGGAGGGGTAGGAGGAGAGGGGGGTAATGTTTAACATTTTCCGTCGTTCATTTGCACTGAAAACATCCGCTTGGAGAGGAAGCCGGAGTAGTTGGTTTATGTCCTCCATCTTATGCTTGAGCTGCCCAGGTAGGAAAAGAGTGTTTAACTAACCTGTAAACTGTGTTTTAGAGAAGCCTCCTCCATTTTCATTACGTGGCGTAGCATAGTTTGCCATATCAAAACACACTCGATCAGACGCTCCCAAGCCTGTTCAACCTCTGGTAAGTAAATAAAGATATGATATGATACTCTCTGCCACTCACACATAAACACACACCGCCCACGTCCCTGTATTTTCCAGCTGAGAGATGAAACTGCCAGTCGTTTGACGCTAGGCTGGAAATGAGTCTGTCACACGAACAAGGCCAAGGCACTCAGGCAGGAGATGTCAGCTGAAGGGGCAATGAAGTCACTCAGGGAGAAAAAGAGAAGAGAGAGAGAGATGATGGGGAGAGAAAAACACACACACAGTGAGAGATAATGAGAAAGATGGAGAGATACAAAGAGAGTGGGAGAGACAGGGACGAAAACTGGGACTGAGACAGACACAGAGACAGGACAAGTGTAAATGCATTGCTCCCAAGCACCAAAGAGGTGGCTGCACAGTATTGTCTGCTCTAGTCCAAAGTCGCTGGTACAAAGCCAGGTTTGACCTGCCATTCTGGGGACATAAAGCTCTCACTTGAGATTCAGAGAGCTGGGCTGATGCTATCACCCAGGTTCATTATCTCAATGTCAAGGTCAGGCTAACAGATGAGGAAGCTAGCTATTTCAGCAGGCTCGAACACTTCCAAAAGACCCTTTCAGAATACAACCTCATTTAAAGGATATGACAACCAACATGCTAGTAAGTGTCTGTGTTTCTCGTTACAAACGTGTTATCTCTATGTTATCTCCTAAGGGATGTTCATTAATGGGTAAATGTTTGATATTATCAACCCAGCACTCATTCTGTAAAAATAGTACTGGCACTAGTGAAGTTTGTTATCTATTCTCTCCTATGACTCATGGAACCATCACTTGTGTATAAGCAAGCTAGGCACAGGACAGTGACACACTTATTTGGAGACTTTTCTTAGGTGAATCCTAACAGGTTTTCTTAGAAAACAGTGGGCTATTTTGCCTGTGACTTATTAGCCCCTCCATTCCACCTTAAGCAAGGTTGGATGAGTGTGAATGGATGGATAGACCAGCAGAAGAACAAGATATATTAGGATCCACACCACTATATTAAACCATTTACTGTATACATCAGGGAATGGGGGAAGGTTCTATGACACAATCTTGGTGAAATTAATGATGGTACTCTAAGATCTCTCAACACACACACACACACACACACACACACACACACACACTGATCTGTGTTCAAGAGGCTCAGTCACCAAGGCTCCCCTTAGCGCAGAGCACCACACACCATCCATTACTTTTAAGGGTTCATTCGCTACCATTTCCTCAGCCTGTTTTCACTGTGTACGGTGAGAGTGTGTGTGTATGTGTGTATGTGTGTGTGTCTGTGTGTGTGTGTGTGTGTGTGTGTGTGTGTGTGTGTTTGACTGCGGGTCTACACGTAATGCAGAGGGATTGGAGTGGAGAAGGATGTCACTTGGGGAAACCATAACATTTTATCAACAGCAGCAAAAGCAAAGTGTTAAATTTGTCCATTTCAGAGTTTATGAATGATGACAAATACATACTGTTCCTAGAGGATTTTGGCTGTATGGAATACAGTATTACAAAGGTCCCTTGGTAGAGGTTCCTATCTTGGTATGATGAGACATGGTATGGAGAGAAAGAGGGACACTGTTAGTAATGGGGGAAATAAAGGGTATGACATCAGGAGGAGAAAGCCCCTGCTGTTTGAATTGTAATAGAGAATACATTTGCCTGGATTTGAATTTATCCTCTGTGATGGCGGTTGGAGGGGGAGGGAGTGGGCGTTTTGGGGTGGACACAAGGAAAAAGACACAGAAGTCTGGCGTGCCTCATATTTGGAAAATGTACACCACAATATGGAGAGAGTCCCTTACTATCTATTAGCATCTCTTAAACACAGACACACTTCCATCAGACAACACTGGCTGCAAGTCTCCATTCAAACCAGACGTGATATCATACCACCGCTGGTATGAATATATACATTGTGCTCAGTTAAAATAGACCCTTTATGGCCGTTCGATACGGCTAGAATTGGTTAAATGGAGTTTGTGTTCAAAATGGCTGCCTCGGAGGCAGAAGCAGAGAAAGTGGAATCGACATCTACTGTTTACCATAGGGAATAATACAGTAGATACTACCATCAAACTGAGATATGCTTATGGGGTGTTCATGTGGACAGCCTGCTGGAAGGAACAGATAACTTAGTCATTTAAAAAAACATGATTTCGAGCGAGTTGATTTAAATATGTTGCACTCTGCTTAACTTTAAGAGGAAAGACAGCGCAGAGAGGTTAGTACATGGGCTGATTTGACTGTTGTTTGCAGGAAGAAATTGTCACGATCGTCGGTAAGAGATGAGGACCAAGGCGCAGCGTTGCAGGCAAACATACTCTTTATTTAGCGTCAAACGACCAAAACAACAAAACGATATCGTGACAGTTCACGGTCTAACACAAACCGACTGGAAACAAAATCCCACAAACACAAATGAAAAACAGACTGTTTAAATATGGCTCCCAATCAGAGACAACCAGCAACACCTGACACTCGTTGCCTCTGATTGGGAGCCACTCTGGCCAACATAGAAATAGCACCCATAGAAACAAAACACATTGATCTACACACCCTGGGTCAACATAACAGTGTCCCCAGAGCCAGGGCGTGACAGTACCCCCCCCTAAAGGCGCGGACTCCGACCGCGTCAACCAAACACCACAGGGGAGGGACCGGGTGGGCACTCCGCCTAGGCGGCGGATCCGGCTCCGGGCCTAATCCCCGCTCCCTCTCCAACCCCCCAAAGTACCCCTGGTCCGGTCTGGCCCCGCTGGCCGGAGCTGGACTGCACACTGATGGAGCGGATTGCTCTAGCTCCGGCGTAAAACATCTGACCAGTGCCGAACCAGGCACCAGTGGAACAGGCACGGGCCGTGCCGGACTGACGACGCCCACCACTGGCTTGGTGTGGAGAACAGGCACGGGCCGTGCTGGACTGACAACGCACACCACTGGCTTGGTGTGAGGAGCAGGAGTGAGCCGAACCGGGCTGACGAAACGCACCACTGACTTGGTGCGGGGAGCAGGAACGGGCCGAGCCGGGCTGACGAAGCGCACCACTGACTTGGTGCGGGGAGCAGGAACGGGCCGAGCCGGGCTGACGAAGCGCACCACTGACTTGGTGCGGGGAGCAGGAACGGGCCGAGCCGGGCTGACGAAGCGCACCATTGACTTGGTGCGGGGAGCAGGAACGGGCAGAGCCGGGCTGACGAAGCGCACCACTGACTTGGTGCGGGGAGCAGGAACGGGCCGAGCCAGGCTGACGAAGCGCACCACTGACTTGGTGCGGGGAGCAGGAACGGGCCGAGCGGGGCTGACGAAGCGCACCACTGACTTGGTGCGGGGAGCAGGAACAGACCGGACCGTACTGGGGACAAACACCACTGGCCCTACACCGGGATCTGGAACGGGCCGGACCGGACTGGTAACACACCCCAGTACCTCTCGCCGTGCCTCTACACCTTCCATCCCCTCCTCGACCAGTGGCCCCCGTAACCTGTCGGCCTCCTCTGCCAACCCGCTGGACCACTCTATCGCGGCCTCCTGCTGCCCCGACGTCGTGAGCCCCCCCAAAAAAAAATTCTGGGTGTCTCTCTTCCCCGTGGGTCAGGCCTCTATAGTTCTCGCCCAACTCTCGCTCTTCTGCTTCCAACTCCCGCTATTCAGCTCCTCAATTGGCTTGACCCAGTCGAAGCTCTTCCTCCACTGTTCCCAAGTCCACCCTCTCTGCTCTTCACTCGGCTTGACCCAGTCGAGGCTGCCACGGAGATCTGCTAGGGATTTCCCTGGCGATGGCTCCTCGACTCGCTGCTTGGTCCAGTTTTGGTGGGATTTTCTGTCACGATCGTCGGTAAGAGATGAGGACCAAGGCGCAGCGTTGCAGGCAAACATACTCTTTATTTAGCGTCAAGCGACCAAAACGATATCGTGACAGTTCACGGTCTAACACAAACCGACTGGAAACAAAATCCCACAAACACGAATGAAAAACAGACTGTTTAAATATGGCTCCCAATCAGAGACAACCAGCAACACCTGACACTCGTTGCCTCTGATTGGGAGCCACTCTGGCCAACATAGAAATAGCACCCATAGAAACAAAACACATTGATCTACACACCCTGGCTCAACATAACAGTGTCCCCAGAGCCAGGGCGTGACAGAAATTGCCAGATTTTCTGCCCACCACGGTTCTATAAATCTCCTATAAGAAATACGAGACACAACTTCAACATTTAGAAATAGTGATTTAGTTTCATTTACCAAAGTGAGGGGAAAACGAATGCTATTCCACGCAGTAATTGCAATAGATGCATGATAACCAACGTGTGTAAAATATAGGTCACTTCTAAGCAACAGCCACATGCACCGTAGATTACACTTTATATAGTTTAAGGCCAATAAACATGTTAGTGATGCTTCGTTGAAGGTACTTATGCCACAGAGGGAGGTCTCACTATCTATCAGAATTAAACTCACTAGCGTGGAGGGAAACAGTAACTACTTGGTGCTCCCACAGGGAAACACACATACACATCCACGAGCATACACACACACACACACACCACACTCACACACACGTATGTGCCTATGAATGCACATAGACGTACAAGCATGCACCTTTACAGCCACATGAACGCATGCACACAATATACACCTGCTATGTCTTGGCCCTGGTTCAATTGCTGGTCATAGAAAATGCCATCTATACTGTATATTGGTTTTACACTTTCCTGGTCTGTCCAATACATCCTCCCGTGTATTTCCCTGGTACTGTCATACATGAGATTCTGAGGGTAACACCAGTTGGTGTCACTGAGCTCCTGACCCACATACAGTAGGAGACATTTACCAACAACAGACCATCACACGCCAGAGACCCCACCACCGCCACACACTCTCTGTGTGCCTCAGTTAGTGTGCACCACAGTCATTAATCTGTGGTGCTCTGTGAGTCTAGTGCAGTATCTTATGAGATAGAGTTAGTCTAATTGGGTTATTCAGTAGCAATACCTGAATTTACTGGAATTATGCCACCGATGGTGAGCTCACGCTCCAAAACGACGAAAGTGGGACAAATCATCGAAATAAAAGTGTCGCCAACCAAGCCATATCTCCTTTAATTCTCCCTCTCAGTCCCTCAGCAGAAACGACCTTGTCAGGGGGAGCCAGGAGCAGTCGATCCAGAGGCCTGTCTAAACAACAGCACATTAAGGGTTAAAACTGAAGCGCCTCTCTGGGGTGGGCTTGACTGAGGCTGGGCGGGGGAGGGGTAGTGGGGGGTGGCGGGTGGCCAGGTGGGGGAGGAGAGGGGTGAGGGGGTTAGGAGAGGGTCGCTGTGTGCTACAAGGCCCTCTGTCCCAGGCCAGGCTGAGAGCCTTAGCCCCTCTGCTGATAAGACTGTAATAGTCCTCCTTAGAGGAGCCAGCGCTCGGCTCCCCTTATTAGTCATTTATCACACCTGGCAGCCTCACTGAACCATAATTACTCTTCCCTTATCCCCCCGCACTGTCATGTCCAGGAGAGAGGGAGGAAGGGAGAGGGAGAGGGAAGGAGGTGGCAGAGCAGAGGGAGAGAGAGAGAAAATGGAAGGAGAAGGTAGAAGAGGAAGAGAAGAAAGAAAAAAGGAGGGAGAAGAGGACAACGAGGAGGAGAAGGAGGACGAGGAAAGGGAGGAAGAGAAAGATCTAGAGCAGACAGGGAGAGAGAAGGACAAACTGTAAGAAAGGATAGAGGGGATGAAATGAAATGAGGATTTTCAGATATTCAGAAATAGAGGAGAGAGAGAGAGAGAGAGAGAGAGAGAGAGAGAGAGAGAGAGAGAGAGAGAGAGAGAGAGAGAGAGAGAGAGAGAGAGAGAGAGAGAGAGAGAGAGGGAGAGACAGAGATAGAGCTAGAGCGAGAGAGAGAGAGAGAGAGAGAGAGAGAGAGAGAGAGAGAGAGAGAGAGAGAGAGAGAGAGAGAGAGAGAGAGAGAGAGAGAGAGAGAGAGAGAGAGAGAGGGAGAGAGAGAGAGAGAGAGAGGGAGAGGGAGTGTCACGGTTTCGGCCGAGGCTGCCTCTCTTCCTTGCTCGGGCAGGCTTCGGCGTTCGTCGTCTCCGGAATACTAGCTGCCACCGTTGTATGTTTCTATGTTCGTTTGGTCTTGTCTGGAATTGTACACCTGTTGTCGTTTAGTGTCATTAGTGTCCTATAAGTTCTCGTTGTGTTTGTCAGGTGTTGTGAGTGATTGTTTCCATTGTCGTGTTGGTGCGCTACCCTTTTCGGTGCGCTATTTGTAGTTTGCCTCCTTTGTATTTTAGGAGAGGATTTTCGCACATGTTTAGTGCGCCCGTTTGTTTACGCCTGTGTGCGCATTTTCTCGCCTCCGGGCTGTTTGGATTGTGTTTTTTGTGTGCTCTACTAAAAGTCTTTGTTGGACTTAACTTCTGCGTCCTGCGCCTGATTCCACACCACACCCACCTACAGCACCTACTGACAGAATCACTCACCTTCTGAATGGAATCAGCAGGAGCCGCATCAGCACAGGAGACGTTGGAGGATCGGGTTCGGGAGCAGAACGACCAGATCCTGCGGATCGGGACCGCCCTGCAGGATGTGATCAACACGCTCCAACGCTGGGAGACCCGAGGAACAACCCCAACGCCACCGTCCCTACCATCACCATCAGCAAGTCAGCCCATTCCCGCTCCGGAACCCAGAGGAGTTCGACTCTCGCTCCCGAGGGCCTACGATGGGACCGCTGCCGGGTGTCAGGGCTTCCTTCTCCAGGTGGAGCTTTACCTGGCCACCGTGCACCCGGCGCCCTCGGGACACGAGAGCGTGTCTGCCCTTATCTCCTGCCTTTCCGGCAAGGCGTTAGAATGGGCCAACGCCGAGTGGAGGAGGATAGACGCTACCACCATCACTTACGCTGAGTTCTCCCGCCGCTTCAGGGCGGTGTTTGACCATCCACCAGAGGGGAAAGCGGCGGGGGAGCGTCTGTTCTGCCTCCGGCAGGGGAAGAGGAGTGCCCAGGAGTTCGCGTTGGAATTCCGTACTCTAGCGGCGGATGCAGGGTGGAATGAGCGGGCCCTCATCGATCACTACCGCTGTATTCTACGTGAGGACGTCCGTCGGGAGCTGGCCTGTCGGGACACCAGCCTCTCTTTCGACCAGTTAGTCGACATGTCCATCAGGCTGGACACCCTGCTGGCTACCCGCGGACGTCCCGAGGGAGGTCCGTCCATTTCACCCTCCAGCGTCTCCGAGCCGAGCCCCATGGAGCTCGGGGGCGCTGGCGCTAGAGAGAGGAGGGGTCGGAGTACGAGGGGGTCCATCTCCTGCACCAACTGTGGTCGGGGAGGACACACCGCGGCTAGGTGCTGGGGATGGCCTCCTAGGGGAGAAGACGACAGGCCCCGCACTGGGGAGTCCTTCCAGGTGAGTAGGCGCCCCACTCACCCAGAGCTCTCTCTTGCGCACTTCTGTATACCTGTGCGTTTTCCACAGGTAGCACCTCATTCCCAGCATAAGGCGCTGGTAGATTCAGGCGCGGCTGGGAATTTTGTTGATAAGAAATTTTGTTTAGCCTTAGGGATTCCCCTTCTCCCTGTTGACGTCCCCTTCCCCGTTCATGCCCTAGATAGCCGTCCGTTGGGATCGGGCTTGATCAGGGAGGTCACGGCGCCACTTAGGATGTGTGTGCAGGGGGGTCATCAGGAGATGATCCAGCAATTTCTGATCGACTCGCCTGCGTATCCGGTGGTGCTGGGCATGCCCTGGTTGAGTACCCATAACCCGTCTATTTCGTGGCAGGAGAGGGCTCTGATGGAGTGGTCTGCCCAGTGTGTGGGTCGATGTTTAGGCGTTTCCGTAGGGGCTACCTCGGTGGAGAGTCCAAACCAGGTGCCCGCATTGCACGTTCCCCCTGAGTATGGGGATTTGGCTATTGTGTTCAGTAAGTCGAGGGCGACGCAGTTGCCTCCCCATAGGCAGGGAGATTGTGCGATAGACCTCCAGGCAGGAGCTGCGCTCCCACGGAGCCATGTGTATCCTCTGTCTCAGGAGGAGAAGAGAGCTATGGAGACTTACATAGACGAATCTCTGAGACAAGGATACATACGGCCCTCCACTTCCCCTGCGTCCTCGAGTTTCTTTTTTGTGAAGAAAAAGGATGGTGGGTTACGCCCGTGCATTGATTACCGTGGTCTCAATCAGATCACGGTGAAGTACAGTTATCCACTCCCGCTGATTGCGACCATGACGGAGTCATTGCACGGGGCGCGTTTCTTCACTAAATTAGATCTCAGGAGCGCGTACAACTTGGTGCGCATTAGGGGGGGGCGATGAATGGAAGACAGCCTTTAGTACCACCTCGGGCCATTACGAGTATCTTGTCATGCCATACGGGTTGATGAACGCTCCTTCAGTTTTCCAATCATTCGTGGATGAGATCTTCAGGGACATGCAGGGGCAGGGGGTGGTCGTGTACATAGATGACATTCTCGTGTACTCGTCTACCCGAGTCGAGCATGTGGCACTGGTGCGCCGAGTGTTGCGGAGGCTGTTGGAGCACGACCTGTATGTCAAGGCAGAGAAGTGTCTGTTTTTCCAGGAGTCGGTCTCCTTTTTGGGTTATCAGTTGTCTGCGTCAGGGGTGAAGATGGAGGTAGACCGGGTGTCAGCCGTGCGTAATTGGCAAACGCCAACCACTGTGAAGGAGGTGTAGCAGTTTTTGGGGTTTGCGAATTACTACCGGAGGTTTATCCGGGGTTTTGGACAGGTGGCAGCTCCCATAACGTCTCTTTTGAAGAGGGGTCCGGTGCGTCTGCAGTGGTCAGCCGAGGCGGACAGGGCGTTTGGGAGGCTGAAGGACCTGTTTACCTCGGCTCCGGTGCTGGCGCATCCGGATCCCTCTTTACCATTTCAGGTAGAGGTGGACGCGTCAGAGGCCGGTATAGGAGCCGTGCTTTCGCAACGGTCCGGCACGCCACCTAAACTCCGCCCCTGTGCTTTTTATTCCAAGAAGCTCAGTCCGGCGGAGCGAAATTATGACGTAGGGGACAGGGAGCTGTTAGCCGTGGTACAGGCCCTAAAGGTGTGGAGGCACTGGCTTGAGGGGGCTCAATACCCTTTCCTCATTTTGACGGACCACCGTAACCTGGAGTACATCCGGGCAGCTAGGAGACTAAACCCTCGCCAGGCGCGGTGGAATATGTTTTTGACCCGGTTCATATTTAAGATCACATACATCCCTGGGTCACAGAACGGTAAGGCAGACGCGCTGTCTCGGCGGTATGACACGGAGGAGAGGTCCGTGGAGCCCACTCCCATACTGCCGGAGTCTTGTCTGGTGGCACCGGTAGTGTGGGAGGTCGATGCTGAACTCGAGCGGGCGCTGCGCACCGACCCTAGTCCACCTCAATGCCCGGAGGGTCGGAAGTACGTTCCGCTCGAGGTTCGGGATCGATTGATCTATTGGGCTCACACGTCACCCTCCTCTGGACATCCTGGTATCGGCCGGACAGTGCACTGCCTTAGTGCTAAGTACTGGTGGCCCACGTTGGCGAGGGATGTGAGGGTTTGTGTCTCCTCCTGCTCGGTGTGCGCCCAGTGTAAGGCGCCTAGACATCTGCCTAGGGGTAAGTTACTACCCCTGCCCGTTCCACAACGACCATGGTCTCACCTCTCGGTGGATTTCATCACTGACCTTCCTCCCTCACAGGGGAATACTACTATACTGGTCGTTGTGGACCGGTTCTCTAAGGCCTGTCGTTTGCTCCCTATGCCGGGCCTTCCTACGGCCCTACAGACCGCCAAAGCGCTATTCACCCATGTTTTCCGGCACTACGGGGTACCCGAGGATATTGTGTCTGATCGAGGTCCCCAATTTACCTCCAGAGTCTGGAGAGCCTTTATGGAGCGGTTGGGGGTCTCGGTGAGCCTCACCTCGGGTTACCATCCGGAGAGTAATGGGCAGGTGGAACGTGTGAACCAGGATGTGGGTAGGTTTCTTAGTTCATACTGCCAGGACCGGCCGGAGGAGTGGGCACGGTACGTTCCCTGGGCAGAAATGGCCCAGAATTCCCTACGCCATTCCTCCACTAACCTAACCCCTTTCCAATGTGTGTTAGGTTACCAGCCGGTTCTGGCACCTTGGCAGCAGAGCCAGATCGAGGCTCCTGCGGTGGATGAGTGGGTGCGGCGCTCGGAGGAGATGTGGAACGCTGCACACATCCACCTGCAGCGGGCCCTCCGTCGTCAAAAGGCGAGCGCCGATCTCCACCGCAGTGAGGGACCGGTGTACGCACCTGGTGATCGAGTCTGGCTCTCTACCAGAAACCTGCCCCTCCACCTGCCCTGTCGGAAACTGGGTCGGCGGTTTGTGGGGCCATTTAAAGTCCTGAGAAGATTGAACGAGGTGTGTTACAGATTACAACTACCTGTTGAGTATAAAAGTATTAACCCCTCGTTCCATGTGTCTCTTCTCAGGCCGGTGGTAGCTGGCCCACTCCAAGAAAATGAGATCAGGGAGACTCCTCCGCCCCCATTGGACATCGAGGGGGCACCGGCGTACTCCGTGCGGTCCATCTTGGATTCGAGACGTCGGATGGGGGGTCTCCAATATCTGGTGGAGTGGGAGGGGTACGGCCCGGAGGAACGGTGCTGGGTGCCGAGGGGAGACATTTTGGACCCGTCTCTCCTGACGGAATTCCATCGTAGTCACCCGACGCGCCCTGCTCCGCGTCCTCCTGGTCGTCCCCGAGGCCGGAGTCGGTGCACGTCTGGAGCCGCGCGTCAAGGGGGGGGTACTGTCACGGTTTCGGCCGAGGCTGCCTCTCTTCCTTGCTCGGGCAGGCTTCGGCGATCGTCGTCTCCGGAATACTAGCTGCCACCGTTGTATGTTTCTATGTTCGTTTGGTCTTGTCTGGAATTGTACACCTGTTGTCGTTTAGTGTCATTAGTGTCCTATAAGTTCTCGTTGTGTTTGTCAGGTGTTGTGAGTGATTGTTTCCATTGTCGTGTTGGTGCGCTACCCTTTTCGGTGCGCTATTTGTAGCTTGCCTCCTTTGTATTTTAGGAGAGGATTTTCGCACATGTTTAGTGCGCCCGTTTGTTTACGCCTGTGTGCGCATTTTCTCGCCTCCGGGCTGTTTGGATTGTGTTTTTTGTGTGCTCTACTAAAAGTCTTTGTTGGACTTAACTTCTGCGTCCTGCGCCTGATTCCACACCACACCCACCTACAGCACCTACTGACAGGGAGAGGGAGAGGGAGAGGGAGAGGGATGAGAAATTAGTGATGAAAAAGAGGGAAAAGGCTAAGCCACTGGCCTACCTTTAACTCATTTTAATAGCCTAAAAAAGGTGTTAGGATTTAAGGAAATGTAATCTACAAATTGCCCTTTGTGCCTCAAATAGGAAACCAGTGCAGACGGTTCTGGCCACAGCCAACCTGCTGGCTTTGCTTGACAAGATGGGGAAAGTCTTCCTAGAGCAGCAGTGACATTTCACCACTACCCACATACCATGTATTTAAGACAATAGACGGTGAGGGCAGAATAGTATAAAATCATAATGGCAATGATTACACTGTTCCTTACTCTAGTCAAAATGACCACAGTTAAACTCTCCACACCCTCTATTCTGGTCTAAACTCAATGCCTGACTGCTGTTATCTCAAGTTTTACTCCTGGTTGTTATGATTGTTTGCCATGCCAACATTTCTCTAGTGAATTCTGAGGCCTTTTCCTGAAATAATTTCTTGCCACGTGCCTGTCTGTCGCTGCAGCATCCTCCTTGACCTGGTAAGCACATACAGATGTGGGACACATGGTTTTAATCTCAGGTCCAGGCTGTGTACTCACTACCAGAACAACACCTAACCCCTATCAGTCAAAACCAGGTCTGACAGACAGCTGATTGGCATGGTACAAGCACAGGGGTTTCACCTGATAGAAATATATAAACACAGACCGACACACACACACACACACACACACACACACACACACACACACACACACACACACACACACTTCAATATGGCGTCTTGTAAAGATAATAGCAGTCTCAGACTGACTGTGTTGTGTCTGTGTTTGTATCAAACATCAGTTGTATCCTTTGTTCTGACAGTGCTAGCATATTCTCATATCATCCTTGGTCCCATTGGTCTGGAGGACCAGCCGAGCCACGCTCCTACCGAGGCCCCCCTCTCCTCTCCTGGGCTCAGCCTTTGTGAGAGCCGTGCCTGTCCTGGAACTGCTGGAGCGGCTGTAATGCTTTGTTGCTTCCTCACAGATGGGGACAACACCATGGCCCAGACAGCCAGCTCCAGATGTGTAGAGAGGGAGGAGGGATGGGAGGGGGAGAGGGAGGAGAGGGGGGAAAGAGGGAAGAGAAATGGGATGGCAGGAATTTAGCTGTCATTAACAAACCTGACAGATGTGTGAGCCCCACAGGAAAGGACAGCTGGCTTTAGAAAGAGTGTAAAACAACCCTCTCTCTCTCTCTCTCTCTCTCCCTCAATCCCTCTTTCCCTCAACAAGCACGAAAGGTGGGAGAGTGAGGAGAGGAGGCTCTTGGCTTTTTAAAGTCTGTATTGTGGCGTTCCTCCATTTTAACAGGTATTTTATGGAGCAGCTTCCTTAATAGCCACTCACTTATAAAACAAAGCTGTAATGACATGCAAATGACTCACAGGGAAACGCTGTAAAGAAGATGTGATGTATGGGCCGTCTGTGCACCGTACACTGGGCCTAGCACTACCTGAGCCTTACAAATTCTCTCTCTCGCACGCACACACACACACAAACACACACACAATGTTCACGCCAGATCTGATCAAAGCTTGGAAACTGAGAGCACCCTAATAACAGACCTGGTCTGAGCAAACAATAGAGTCACCCCACACCCCACATACACACCTCCCCTTGAGTCCCCCTACATGCACGCACACACACACACACACACACACACACACACACACACACACACACACACACACACACACATACACACACACACACACACACACACACACACACACACACACACACACACACACACACAAATAGACCTGTCTGTGTGTCTCCTCCAAGACCAAACATCTCTGTCACGCAAACAAAATATAATTCATTAAAGCCTGCAAGGGACTGTCAATAGTCTGCCCCTCAACAAGATTCAAACACACACACACACACACACACTACTCATTGTATCTCTCCTTCTCTCCTCCAGAATTGCTCTCTCCCTGACTCCATTCCTCCACTCCATACCCCTCAGGAGACAGATAAACCCCTGAACGCTGTGAGAGGAAATTGAAAACCCAAGAAAACTAAGGCAGTAATGAGGACAACAATAACATGGGCCTGTAAAGCCATGTTTTCTGAGAGTCTTTAGAAGAAACAATGAATGGCCTATGAATAGGGAGGTCTCTTTGTCTTGTCATAAATCACCCTCTACATCATTAACCATGTAATGGTTGTAATGAGAGAAGCAGGGATCTTTCATCTGACTTCCCTCTGGTGTCCACCCATACCAGTTTAGCACTCAGTGAAGAAGAATATACAGTATTTGTATATGTAAATATATACAGTGAGGGAAAAAAGTATTTGATCACCTGCTGATTTTGTACGTTTGCCCACTGACAAAGACTTGATCAGTCTATAATTTTAATGGTAGGTTTATTTGAACAGTGAGAGACAGAATAACAACAAAACAATCCAGAAAAACACATGTAAAAAAATTTATAAATTGATTTGCATTTTAATTAGGAAAATAAGTATTTGACCCCTCTGCAAAACATGACTTAGTACTTGGTGGCAAAACCCTTGTTGGCAATCACAGAGGTCAGACGTTTCTTGTAGTTGGCCACCAGGTTTGCACACATCTCAGGAGGGATTTTGTTCCACTCCTCTTTGCAGATCTTCTCCAAGTCATTAAGGTTTTGAGGCTGACATTTGGCAACTCGAACATTCAGCTCCCTCCACAGATTTTCTATGGGATTAAGGTCTGGAGACTGGCTAGGCCACTCCAGGACCTTAATGTGCTTCTTCTTGAGAAACTCCTTTGTTACCTTGGCCGTGTGTTTTGGGTCATTGTCATGCTGGAATACCCATCCACGACCCATTTTCAATGCCCTGGCTGAGGGAAGGAGGTTCTCACCCAAGATTTGACGGTACATAGCCCCGTCCATCGTCCCTTTGATGCGGTGAAGTTGTCCTGTCCCCTTAGCAGAAAAACACCCCCAAAGCATAATGTTTCCACCTCCATGTTTGACGGTGGGGATGGTGTTCTTGGGGTCATAGGCAGCATTCCTCCTCCTCCAAACACAGCGAGTTGAGTTGATGCCAAAGAGCTCGATTTTGGTCTCATCTGACCACAACACGTTCACCCAGTTCTCCTCTGAATCATTCAGATGTTCATTGGCAAACTTCAGATGGCCCTGTATATGTGCTTTCTTGAGCAGGGGGACCTTGCGAGCGCTGCAGGATTTCAGTCCTTCACGGCATAGCGTGTTACCAATTGTTTTCTTGGTGACTATGGTCTCAGCTGCCTTGAGATGATTGACAAGATCCTCCCGTGTAGTTCTGGGCTGATTCCTCACCGTTTTCATGATCCTTGCAACTCCACGAGGTGAGATCTTGCATGGAGCCCCAGGCCGAGGGAGATTGACAGGTCTTTTGTGTTTCTTCCATTTGTGAATAATCGCACCAACTGTTGTCACCTTCTCACCAAGCTGCTTGGCGATGGTCTTGTAGCCAAGCTCTTTGAGCTTGGCCATGGTGGAGAGTTTGGAATCTGATTGATTGCTTCTGTGGACAGGTGTCTTTTATACAGGTAACAAGCTGAGATTAGGAGCACTCACTTTAAGAGTGTGCTCCTAATCTCAGCTCGTTACCTGTATAAAAGACACCTGGGAGCCAGAAATCTTTCTGATTGAGAGGGGGTCAAATACTTATTTCCCTCATTCAAATGCAAATCAATTTATAACATTTGTGACATGCGTTTTTCTGGATTTTTTTGTTGTTATTCTGTCTCTCACTGTTCAAATAAACCTACCATTAAAATTATAGACTGATCATTTCTTTGTCAGTGGGCAAACGTACAAAATCAGCAGGGGATCAAAAAATGTTTCCCTCACTGTACATATATACCAAAGTACAGTGCCTTCGGAAAGTATTCAGACCCCTTGACTTTTTCCACATTTTGTTAGGTCACAGCCTTATTCTAAAATAGATGATGTTGTTTTTTCCCCTCATCAATCTACACACAATACCCCATAATGACAAAGCAAAAGCAGGTTTTTAGAAATGTTTGCAAATGTGTTAAAAATAAAAAACATAAATATCACATTTAATTAAAAACATCTTAAGGATCGTACCCTTTTTTTCAATTTTCAACTAAAATGACTTACCTAAATCTAACTGCCTGTAGCTCAGGATCGGAAGCAAGGATATCCATATTCTTGGTACCATTTGAAAGGAAACACTTTGACGTTTGTGGATATGTGAAATTAATGTATGGAATATAACACATTAGATCTGGTAAAAGATAATACAAACAACAAAACATGCGTTTTCTATTAATTTTGTTATTGCATCATCTTTGAAATGCAAGAGAAAGGCCAGACAGTGATGTAGGATTCTAGGTGTAATTTAGATTTTGTCCACAAGATGGCAGCATTGGATGTGCAGCCAGCGAAAGCAGGGGGTCAAACTGTAGAACCCAATGGATTTCATCAAACAAAACTATGCTACGTTTTATCTCTGGGACCGTCAGGATGACAAATCAGAGCAAGATGAATGAATGTAAGTACATTATTTACCTTCAGAGGTGAATGTATCAAACCAGTTGCCGTGACAAAAATGTTTTGTTATTGTGCACTATCCTCAAACAATAGCATGGTATATTTTGCTGCAATAGCTACTGTAAATTGGACACTGCAGTTAGATTAACAAGAATTTAAGCTTTCTGCCCACATAAGATGTCTATGTCCAGGGAAGTTGGCGTTGTTTACAATGCCATTCTAGTCACATATCGCATATTGAGCAGCAACCGTCCCGGTATAGGGACACCGATCCCGTAGAGGTTAAGTATTCAGACTTTACTCAGTCCTTTGTTGAAGAAACTTTGGCAGCGATTACAGCCTCGAGTCTTCTTGAGTATGTCGCTACATGCTTGGCACACCTGTATTTGGGAAGATTCTCCCATTCTTCTCTGCAGATCCTCTCAAACTCTGTCAGGTTGGATGGGGAGCGTTGCTGCACAGCTATTTTCAGGTTTCTCCAGAGATCGGGTTCAAGTCCGGGCTCTGGTTGGGCCACTCAATGACATTCAGAGACTTGTCCCAAAGCCACTCCTGGATTGTCTTGGCTGTGTGCTTAGGGTCGTTGTCCTGTTGGAAGATGAACCTTCGCCCCAGTCTGAGATCCTGAGCGCTCTGGAGCAGGTTTTCATAAAGGATCTCTCTGTACTTTGCTCCGTTCATCTTTGCCTCAATCCTGACTAGTCTCCCAGTCCCTTCTGCTGAAAAACATCCCCACAGCATGATGCTGCCACCACCATGCTTCACCATAGGGATGGTGCCAGGTTTCCTCCAGACGTGACGCTTGGCATTCAGGCCAAAGAGTTCAATCTTGGTTTCATCAGACCAGAGAATCTTGTTTCTCATGGTCTGAGAGTCTTTAGGTACCTTTTGGCAAAGTCCAAGCGGGCTGTCATGTGCTTTTTACTGAGGAGTGGCTTCTGTCTGGCCACTCTACCATAAAGGCCTAATTGGTGGAGTGCTGCAGAGATGGTTGTCCTTCTGGAAGGTTCACCCATCTCCACAGAGGAATCTAGAGCTCTGTCAGAGTGACCATCGGGTTCTTGGTCAACTCCCTAACCAAGGTCCTTCTCCCCTGATTGCGCAGTTTGGCCGGGCGGCCAGCTCTAAGAGGAGTCTTGGTGGTTCCAAATGTCTTTCATTTAAGAATGATGGAAGCCACTGTGTTCTTGTGGACCTTCAATGCTGCAGAAATGTTTTTTAGTGTGAAAGAAAATATGAAATGTGAAATAGTGAAGGGGGGGTTATATGGATTTTTTTTTTAATGGTCATACCATGGATTACTTAGCTATTTGATTTAGAATTTTAGGACCCCTTTAGGTATCAAAAAAAAAAATATATATATATAAATTTAATAAAATATTGAATTTGGCCTTTACTACCAAATCCCATAGAAACGCATTGAATAACACATTCATAAATAGCAACAAAAAAAACAGGAGATATAAGAAAGCTCAGGTCTTGCAGAAATGTTTTGGTAGCCTTCCCCAGATCTGTGCCTCGACACAATCCTGTCTCGGAGCTCTACGGACAATTCCTTTGACCTCATGGCTTGATTTTTGCTCTGACATGCACTGTCAACCTTGGGACCTTAAATAGACAGGTGGGTGCCTTTCCAAATCATGTCCATTGAATTAAATTTACCACAGGTGGACTCCAATGAAGTTGTAGAAACATCTCAAGGATGATCAATGAAAACAGGATGCATCTGAGCTCAATTTCGAGTCTCATAGCAAAGGTTCTGAATACTTATGTATATAAGGTATTTCTGTTTTTAATTTTTAATCCATTTGCAAACATTTCTAAAAACCTGTTTTTGCTTTGTCATTATGGGGTATTGTGTGTAGGTTGCTGAGGAAATAGTTTTATTTAATCCATTTTAGAATAAGGCTGTAACGTAACAACATGTGGAAAAAGTCAAGGGGTCTGAATACTTTCCGAAGGCACTGTATATGGTAATTTAGTAAATTATACGTTATCAAGGAAGACATAATGTGATTGTTGATGATTGGTTGGCCTTGTGGATAGACTGAGGCAAAGTCAACACACATGCACAAACTGCCAAGCACACACACACTCATATGAATGCTCCCCTTAGACTGTTGGGCCTCAAAGCCACTCATAGCTCAGGAACCTTTACTAGCAACTGACAACAAGGAGGAAACAAAAAGTGGATTCCTCTCATTCGGAATGGTTTGTTTGTTATCTAAAAGTCACAATGTGCTGCTTGCTTCCCACATTAATAGGCTAGGCCAGGTGTTGCTATGTGTTGGTGTGTGTGTTGGTGTGTGTGTTGGTGTGTGTGTGTGTGTGTGTGTGTGCTTGTGTGTTGGTGTGTATTGAACAAGATTTGCTTCTGTATTTCTATCAGCTTCCTTGCAGGTGTTCCTCTCTTGAAGTACGGTATATGACCTCAAAATGGAGGTGCTGTTAGCATGTGGTGAAGATTGTCAAAATCACTTCACAAATCAAATGCAAACACTTAATCATGTGTGGTCAGTGGTGTAAACCCCCCTGGTGTTTCACTGTGGACTTTGCAGGAATTGGTTTCATTCATAAATGTTACACTAGATCAGACAACTCATTTCAGATTGCAAGTCAAAGTAGAATTGTCATTAAAGCACTCATAGCACGCCTACGAGACTTTTGAGAAAGTACATCTAAATGTTCATCAACTCTAAGACTCAAGGAGAATAATGTGGCTGTTTTGGGTACATCATGCTGTACCCAAAAGATAGAATTTACACAAGCACTATTCTGGTAGACTTTACTAGACCCTAAGCTCCTTTTGCCATTACATGCAGAGGATAAATGTCTCCAAAATAAATCAAAATCATCTCGGAAAAAAAGGAATCAGAAAATGTTGGTATCCAGCCTTGAGCTAAATCCAGCCATCAGGTACACAATAACATGTTCCTCTGCACAGTCATTCTGTCCATGAAGCCAGTTCAACCCTTATGTTCAAACACAGCCAAAAGCATCCTTAATGACCACCAAGCACTGTCCAACAACAACAACTGTCTGTCCAGCCACACCACTTATCCACAATGGAAAACTAAACTAAACAATGAGAATGGCTGGTCGGTACCTGCGCGGCTAATGGCTAATATCCTTTTAAACTCTAGTCTCGGTGAGGGACCGAGTGGGTTGAATGATAGGGAGCGTGGGTAATGGGTTTATAGGGCACGGTGGAGCAGTAGACCCTCTCTTCATTATGGTAAGGAGGTTATCTGATGGCAGGCTCCATGGCTCCGTTTCCGTCTGGTGTTTTGGTGTGCCGGGCCCGGCTGCCTCAATGGTAGAGGGAAGCATGGACAAGAGGGGTTCTATGAGGCCAAGTCTATGAGGACAGGTTATTCAAGGTAAGGCTTTATCCACCTTTACTAAATACCTCACCACTCCTTTGTTACTGACTTAGGGAGTCAAATTGTCTTCGTTTCATGCAAGTGACTGCCGCCTGCATCTTTTGCAATAGCCACAGGAGTATGGACCTTCCCCCGATTAACTCAATTGAATTACTGAAAAATATGCTAAGGATTTAAATTGTGTCATATTATGATAATATAAGTTGTATCCCTTTTCATATGAAAGCTTGAAGAACCCCTATACTCTCCTTCTCCCCTCTCTCTCCCTCTGTGTTGGTTCAGTCCCAGTGGAGGTGTGCTGCGTCTGCCTGTCTCAAGCTGCCATGGCATCTGCATCCTGACTCCAATTAGGGGAACCAACCGCAGGGAGTAGTACACACTGCCAGCAGTTCAAAGGTCACCTGACAGGAAGTGGGGACAAAAGGGAAGGAGACAGGTGGCAGGTTGAGCAGCAGCAGCACCTGGAGCCTCCTCGCCTCGCCAGAACCTGACTGGAATGACGACTCTCTCTTTCTTTCTCTTTCTCTTTCTCTCTCTCTCTCTCTCTCTCTCTCTCTCTCTCTCTCTCTCTCTCTCTCTCTCTCTCTCTCTCTCTCTCTCTCTCTCTCTCTCTCTCTCTCTCTCTCTCTCTCTCTCTCTCTCTCTCTCTCTCTCTCTCTCTCTCTCTCTCTCTCTCTCTCTCTCTCTCTCTCTCTCTCTCACTCTCTCTGTGCTCCTCTCTGGCCTGTTTCCCGTTTTCCCTCTCTTTTCCTTGGTGTTGTTCTTTTTATGACTTCCTCTGAAATCTCAGGCTCCTGCACACTTATGTGAGGCGTAAATCAGCCACTGAGAATGACAGTGTATAGGAAGGAAGAGAGAGGGAAGATAGGAGGGGAGCTAGCACCGTACTCTGAGCACCCATTTAAAGGCCCACATGAGAGCTCTAAAGCTGGGACCTGCTGCAAATATTATACAGGAAGACAGGAGTCTCACCAACACAGACAGTTAGAAAATGGCTGTGTGAATATATATCACTATCAGTTTAGCCCTGACAACAATAGCATACACAAGTGCTGTAAAGTCATTGAGCAATAACAAACGATTTCAATGACATACAGTCAAGTGATTTGGTCGTGATTTGCTTGATGACACTTGAAGCATCCAAAGTGGCTTGGTACGTATGTTCCATTGGCCACAGATCCCAGTGTAAGTCCAGAGCAGTTCAGCAGATGTGTGTAACTGTGTTGTATGGGACTCTGCGGTGATTCGTTTTTGAAGTGTGCAGTAAAGAGCGATGAGATCCATAAACAGGAGAGTGTACAATAGGCAGTCCCTAGGTAGTGATGTCCACTGTAGAGTTGTTCACTAAGCACCATGGGATCTCATCAGAGTCTGCTTAAGAAGAATCTGGTTCTGACAAACCTCATCTGTCCAATGTTGTATTTGGTGAGGATGTCAGTCAATTTCAGTCTAGGTTGTTATGATTTACCATTGAATATGGCTGACTCTTGAAAATATGGGCTTTTAGTTAACCAGCCATAATACATAATACACTTGATTTATGATTGCCCCCACCTCCTTGTGCTTTCATAACCCAGCCAGAGACATGCAAATCACATCACCAATATCAACAGAGGTTTATTGAAAACTAATATCATATCTATATCTAAGTTAAATCAGGAGTCGTGTGTACCACAGGTACCTCCTTCCCCCTCCATATATATATTTGACATTATAAACTGTGTGGTTCGAGGCCTGAATGCTGATTGGCTGACAGCCATGGTATATCAGACCGTATACCACAGGTATGACAAAACATGTATGTTTACTGCTCTAATTACGTTTGTAACCAGTTTATAATAGCAATAAGGCACCTCAGGGGTTTGTGATATATGTCCAGGCACTCCGCGATGTGTCGTGCACAAGAACAGCCCTTAGCCGTGGTATATTGGCCATATACCACACCTCCTCTGGCCTTATTGCTTAAATATCCATTGACAGCTGCCACCTTTGGGTCTCCTTTAAAACAACAGTGCACTCGTCCAAACAATACCCTGCTAATCTCAGGAGAAAACGTTGTAAGAAAGAGAGAAGAGAGAAAAAAGAGAGACTGTTCTTTCCTTAATGTGCCCCTGAGAGAAGCTAGGACGTTGGCGGAAACAGTGGAGGAAGGGGGAAGAAGGTGTGTGTGTGTATGTGTGTGTGTGTCTTATCAGACCTCATCTCTGAGGAAAGCCCCCCTCCACCCCCGTCCTCTGAAGCGTACGTCCATCAGGCCTCATTACTCTAATGCTACTGGCAGTGATTAACGCTTCCTGGCTGCAGACCCCTTTGTTTGTTCACTTGTAACTTCCCCTCCGTAAAGGGCCCAGTCCTCAGGATGCCTGTACCCAGCTCCCCCCTCCTCTCCTGGGGCTGCGGAGCTGGCCGGTTCCCCCTGGACCTTGGAGGAATCTTTTGGGGTTGGGACAGGTTATCACAGAAGGAGAGAAGAAAGCCAGGAACCGTCGGGGTCCTGCACACACACTGATAATATGGGCAGCCAGTGGGTAATTAGTGGTAACAATGCACTGGATGTCTCTTCCTCTGAGTGTGTGCATTCACAAGTATACACATATATTAAAACACACACAGACACACACAAGTGGCACTCAAATACACAACACACACACAAGCGAGCAAGCACGCAAGCAAGCACACACGAACGCTAGCAAGCATGCACACATGCACACACGCACACACACACACGCACACACACATGCATACACACACACACACACACTTATTTTCTCGCCCTCTCACACACATTCTTTCTCCGTCTCCCCCACAGAACAAAGGACAGGGGAAATCTTAGCTCCTTCAGCGGTATGTGTTAGGCATTACTAAAGCAATCCTGTCCCTAGTCTCAGTCATGTGTTCAGGGACATGAGGTACTCCGTCTGGGCTTCTTCAGTTACACTTCGATTCACTTCTCTCTCTCCCTGGTTCATTCATAATGGATGGAACTTTGGGACTCTCTCACCAAAACTGAGTCGATGAGCAAAGACCCACTGTGGAATTCACTCAGAGAATTGTTACCATGTTTAGTTAAGCTAAAACGTCAAGCTAATTAGGGAAACAAAATATCCTAACTAATTATATGAAAAATACTCAGTTCAGTGAAGTACAGTAACATGCAAAATACACCTCAGGAGGCCATTTTCAGTTGTCACGTAGTTTAGGAAAATGTTGCAGAGTGACTGTCACGGGAGACCAACAAAAGAAACACGTAAACAAAACAATGAGTAAACAAACACAATATGTAAACAAAGAGCGGTGTGTGTCGCTCACACGTCTGGGGTGAGAGCAGAGCAGAGCGGTGGAGCTGAGGACCAGTGAGCAGCTGCTGTCTGTCGGCTGGGGTGTTCTGTTAGTATGCCTCACCAGGCCCTGGAGGTCCCCATGCTGGAGGGCGGGACGGTCTGGCTGTCACATCTGGACTACACAGGAGGGAGGACTCTCTCTATGAGCTGCCTCTATCACTGATCTCTCTCTCTCTCCACTGTGGTGGGGTCTACAGTCAACAG
Organism: Coregonus lavaretus; assembly: GCF_964263955.1. Lineage (NCBI taxonomy): Eukaryota > Metazoa > Chordata > Actinopteri > Salmoniformes > Salmonidae > Coregonus > Coregonus lavaretus. The sequence goes on from NC_140024.1 coordinate 16,513,080, forward strand.
TCACATGGGAAGAGATGATGAACAGCTCTACAACAGCCAGATGACTATAGCAGTGGGACCTCACACTCCTCCTCCCCCCCGCCCCCTTCTTCCTCCCCCTCTCTCTCCCTCCCTCACCTCAATCCACCTCTCCCCACTTCCCCTCTGGCGGTGGCACGCAAAGGAAGGAAACTGGGATGCTCAGAAGGGGCAGGTGTGTGTGTGTGTGTGTACATGTGCGTGTGTGTGCGTGTGTGTGTGCGTGCGTGCGTGTGTGACTCTCGTGACGTCCTTCAGGTCGTTAATCACTTCTGTGTGAGTCGGAGTGTGTTAATGTAACATTTAATGAAATGTACAACCTAATCCACTTACTTGTCAGCTGATATAACCATGCACACAAGTCAAATTGATTGTGATATGGCAGAATTTCCAAGACACCAAAATAGTTTTATCCAGTAACTGGATTAACATATTGCTTAAATAAAATATATTGTCATAAAGTCCTACTGTTCTAGTATAATTTCTTAGTGCCCCATATCCAGTGTTAAGCTGCCCTCCATTCTGTCTCAGAACACTGGGTCATTGTCCTAGAGAGTCCCCCTAGATCTGCTTGGGTGTGATGTCTCATCCATGTTCTGTGTGACTCTACTGGGTGATTGGGGATGGACTGGGCACGCTTCCAGACTCCAGGCCAATTAAATGACTGCACCAGGGCTAGCTGAGACACTCAGTCCCCTGGCCCTCTCTGGATCTAAGGCTATAATCACACTAAGCCACAATCACGGTAACTCTCATATATTGGTCTGTCTCTGGCATACAGAGGATTATTTATTTGATCTTTTTATAGTGTATTCCTCCAAGATTCTCTTGTTGAGAGAAATCTGTTGTTTAAATGCAAACTGGTCTAAATTTAAACTGTGGTTGATAGTTTTGACGAGTAAGATAGAGAAAAAGAAAGAAGGGGGTTATGATGTATATTTTTGTAATGACAATCTTTTTTAAATGTGGAAATAGAAAGTAAACCTTTTCAAAAGAAAACTTTAACCCCAATACATCATGCTCTCTGTTTAGTCCAAAGTTGTACCAAAGACGAATCTCCTTAGTCAGATCTTTGTCCTCTATGGAGCTCTTTGTAAAGGTGCACACACCTCAGCTCTCAATGCACACACTGCCCCTAATCTACTCAACACTTACAATAGTAAGACTGCCATCACTGACTACAATGACTGTGTTACCGTCACAAGAAAACACAATTTACGCTTTTACCTCAGAAATGCTTTCATGATCTGCCATAACCTTCTGTTATTCAGTCCCTTCTTTGTTCTCATCCCTCTTTCAATAAAGGTATACCAGCCTCCAAGGTCAGAACGAGGGTAGAGGGTAGAGAGGAAGAGAGGAAAGGGGGATGGGACGGTCCTGTTGTGGAAAGGAACCACAAGAGTTCCTCTCTTTTAGATGAAGATGGAAAACCTGATCAAAATCTCTCTCTCTCTCTCTCTCTCTCTCTCTCTCTCTCTCTCTCTCTCTCTCTCTCTCTCTCTCTCTCTCTCTCTCTCTCTCTCTCTCTCTCTCTCTGTCTCTCGCTCTCTCTCGCTCTCTCTCGACATCACAAAACTGGCTGCATTCAAGTTGGATGAATGAGATTTGTCACGCACAAAATCATAATTACGAGCCCATATTCCCCTCATCGCTAGAGGATGACTTTATCAGGCAGACACTGTTCTGTGATGGTGGTGTCGGCTACGGGAGTATCCTCTCTTAGACCTTCTCTTGTCTGCAATCTGTGATTGTTGTATTCCGATGGGGTGGGTTCAGCCGGCGCTGAAAGGAGTGAATTGAACCAACCTAATTATTATGCCTTAATTAGTATCAGGGGTAAACCTCGGTGGGACACCTGCAGACTTAATTTATATCCTGACAAGTTGGAACAAGTGTTAATGTGCTGTATTTATGTGTGCATCAGGACGAGGAAGTCGGAGGAAGAGGCTCAGCTCACCTCCGCCACAGACGTATATACACACAGAAGAACAGTGAGACAGAGCCAGGTAATTACAGTAAAGGGCTAGGAACCGTTAAGGGATGCTGAGGCCCAATGATGATGCGGTGGAGGTGCAGTAAAAGCAAATGCAGTGTATCTACAGCATGGAAACATCGTCTAAATTGGGCCCTCAGCTATTTGGAACCAGGATGAGGAAATAAAACACAGTTTAGATTTATGAAAATTGTCTTGGAATTGGGATTTGAGACACATAAATGCATTGCTGTATTTACACTGAACAAAAATATAAACGCAACATTTTTACTGAGTTACAGTTTATATAAGGACATCAGTCAATAGGGCCTAATCTATGGATTACACATGACTGGTAATACAGATATGCATCTGTTGGTCACAGATACCTTTAAAAAAAGGGCGTGGATCAGAAAACCAGTCAGTATCTGGTGTGACCACCATTTGCATCATGCAGCGCAATGTAGAGTTGATCAGGCTGTTGATTGTGGCCTGTGGAATGTTGTCCCACTTCACTTCAATGGCTGTGCGTAGTTGCTGGATATTGGCAGAAACTGGAACACGCTGTCGAACACGTCGGTCCAGAGCATCCCAAACATGCTCAATGGGTGACATGTCTGGTGAGTATGCAGGCCATGGAAGAACTGGAACATTTTCAGCTTCCAGGAATTGTGTATAGATCCTTGTGACATTGGGCTGTGCATTATCATGCTGAAACATGAGGTGATGCGGCGGATGAATGGCACAACAACGGACTCAAATTGCCATAGATAAAAAACAATTGTGTTCGTAGCTTATGCCTGCCAATACCCTAACCCCACCGCCACCATTGGGCACTCTGTTCACAACGTTGACATCAGCAAACCGCTTGCCGACACGACGCCATACACGCTGTTTGCCATCTGCCATCTACAGTTGAAACCTGAATTCATCCATGAAGAGCTCACTTCTCCAGCGTGCCAGTGGCCATTGAAGGTGAGCATTTGCACACTGAAGTCGGTTACGACACCGAACTGCAGTCAGGTCAAGACCCTGGTGAGGATGACGAGCACGCAGATGGGCTTCCCTGTGACAGTTTCTGACAATTTGTGCAGAAATTCTTCGGTTGTACAAACCCAGAGTTTCATCAGCTGTCTGGGTGGCTGGTCTCAGACGATCCCACAGGTGAAGAAGCCGGATGTGGAGGTCCTGTCCTGGGCTGACGTGGTTACACGTGGTCTGCTGTTGTGAGGCCGGTTGCACGTACTGCCAAATTCTCTAAAATGATGTTGGAGGCGGCTTATGGTAGAGAAATTAACATTCAATTCTCTGACAACAGCTCTGGTGGACATTTCTGCAATCAGCATGCCAATTACACGCTCCCTCAAAACTTGAGACATCTGTGGCATTGAGTTGTGTGACAAAACTGCACATTTTAGAGTGGCCTATTATTGTCCCCAGCACGAGGTGCACCAGCATAAAGATCATGCTGTTTAATCAGCTTCTTGAATATGTCACACCTGTCAGGTGAATTAATTATCTTGCCAAAGGAAAAATGCTCACTAACAGGGATGTAAACAAATTTGTGCACAAGCTTTTTGTGCATATGGAAAATGTCTGGGATATTTTATTTCAGCTCATGAAACATGTGACCAACACTTTACATGTTGTGTTTATATTTTTGTTCAGTGTAGATATGGACACATAAAGGGACAGTGGGAAATAGGCTATAAAAGTACTTATTGTGACACAACTGGTGACAGATCCTATACTGCAACGTTTGGGCACCAAAAGTCTCGAGTTGCGACTGGGAGATGCTAGCATTCAGAAAAAATGTGAAACTCTGAAGAAATTGGATAATTGTTGGCTGTTGTGCCGTCTGTTGTCTGTTGCCCAACCAGAAACATACATTTGCATTCGATAAAATGGGTTAGCAGGGCAAATGGCAAGTGTACGTGCGCTTTCGGTCTCTACCTATTGTCTCTAACCATTATGGACTTCCGTTAGGCCTCACGAAACCCCTGTCTGTGGGTGCAGACATCTTTCCATTGAGGTATAGAGGTCATGAAGGATTATGTTGACAATCTCAATCATGCCCTGACAATCTAATAAATGTACTAAAATAAGCTTAATTAATAATTATTCATGAGAGATAAATAAGTGGTCAATTTCACATTGTTTAGTGGTACAAATATAGGATCTTCATTTGAGCCAATTTTCTACAGCAGGAAAATAATCCCGCAGCAACAGGAAATGTGAATTATTATGTGGATTATAATTAATGGACATGTTTGTAGGGGTTGATAGATTTTCCGTAAGGGAAAATCAAGTCTGACACTTCTAATTGGAAATTATGAACTTCAGAAGCCTTTTTAAACCTCAAGTACACTACAAGTTATCCTGCAACAGGGTGATCAAATTAAGATCCTATAACTGTAAGTGTGATTTTTAAGCTTTTCCTTTATAGTGTCAAACAGCAAGCCATAGAAACATATAAGTTCTGTCAAATTTACAGAGAAATATCATGACATACAATGGTTTAACCGATTATTAGAAATATGTCACATTACAACCTGTGTGGAACATTTGTACACTTCCATTGTCACGTCACAAGTAAAGGTTCATGGGACCTAAAACAAGATGAGCGAATGGAAACACTTATTTACTCAATGACATCCGCCCTGCCTTCCAAGAAACTGACGACAGAGCTGTTCATAAACTATATATTTTTCCAAAATGGAGAGCACAGCCTTTTCAGCCCAACGAGAGAGGTGTCACGCCAAACCCCACATATGTGACAAGAGAAAGGGGTCAACTTTCAGGTCTAAAAGGCTTCCGATGCATTATGAATAGATTTGTGTGTTCTCACTAAATGCCTTCCGTTCAGCGCAGGGGCTGTGTGTGTGTGTGTACGTGTGGGCTGAAGTGATGTGTGTTTATAGCTGATATGACCTAAGCATTGGAGCCCACACAGATTATAATGTGTTTGGAGTAGCTGAGAACCTGAAACCTCTGATGGGACTATACAATTCAGTGTATGTGTGTGTTTCAGTCCTTTGCGTTGTCATGTGGGTGTTAGAAATAAACCGCTTCTCCTGCTCTTTCTTTTCTTTCATTTTCAAACTTGATTACCTAGAAGTCACATGACACATCATGCATGCAAGATCCAAATATTCCAATACAATTGCATTCAATGATGGTGCTTATTTAACAATATTAATGGTGAGTATCACTGATGCCCCATGACATTACCCAGTCCAAGCATTGCCTTACCTTGGATTTAACCGTCCTACCCTGAAGTAAGTGTCTCTTTCCTTGGCAGGAAAATGGATGCCCAGGAGGTGTGGATGATCCATCATACGCTGAAAGCAGAGGTCATCAGAGAGATGATCACAAGCAAGTGTGTGGGGGTGTGAGGGAGAGATGGAGTGTGTGTGTGTGTGTATGTGTGTGTGTGTGTGTGTGTGTGTGTGTGTGTGTGTGTGTGTGTGTGTGTGTGTGTGTGTGTGTGTGTGTGTGTGTGTGTGTGTGTGTGTGTGTGTGCGCGCGCAGAGGACCAGTTCCAGAAGATAATCCCAGGTAAAACAAAGATGTCCTCTATATTCTGCTGGGACACACTCCCCCACAATGTGGAAAACACTGAGGTCAATTTTGCCCTCAACTTCCCTATAGCTAGCCAGTGAGCATCCTATTGAAATTGTAGAGTGTGCAATGTCTTTGAAAATGTGTGGTATATTAAATGGTTGTTTGGTGTTCAGTGTATAGTTTGTTTTGAACAAGGACTTACTGTTGCGAATCAGCAACAATATTTTGTTCATGCCTGCTTTGGGAGAAAAACAACCTTAAAAACACCATTAAAGGTTTTTAATTCCTCCATCTATTTGTCCCTCTGCACCCTTGGAGCAGCACGGTGCGCTGTATCCCTTTTATCTGGGTCTGATAGGCCATCTCAGTCCGTTGGCCTTGGGTCACAGACATCATAACCCAAAGCTAGGGGCTGGCTGGATGCCCTCAGCGTGATGGCAACATTGTTGAACGATCTTCAACCAAAACAGAAGAGCTAAATATCAAGGCAGTGTGGGTTACTGCAATTCAATGATATACTATTTGTGATCCATTGTGAACATATATGTGTGGATGTGTTTAATGATATCATAATTCTTCTGGATTTAAATCAGTTTAGCCAAATCATTGTTGTGGGCGTTGTAATTATGCAGTTAGTGAAGCATCTGTGTCATGCTAGTCAACAGGGATGTTTTCCTATTTCATTTGACTTCTGCCATCATTATATCAATTTGACCATAACTGTGTGATTTCTTTTTTCTGCAAGTGATTGTTTTCTTTCAAACCGTATTGAAAGGAATAACGTAATAGAAGAATATTCAAGTCGGCATTGTGCAGTCAACATGATGTTGAAATTGAACCTAACTTTGGCCTGTGGGTATTTAAGTAGATACATTGAGATGGAGTTGTCTATTGAAAACAGACTATAGTGACTTTTCTCTTTACTTCCTGCGTCTTCGATATGCCTCCACATTTAATAACTTGTTATGTTGACTTTAGAGGCCTCCAAGGTTGGACAACAATCAATTTCATACAATGTATTGAGCTGTGCTTACTAAAAGGAGTGTGAAAGTCAGAGTGAGACAAAAACAGAACAAATAATTGACAGAATATACTGTATCTCTGCTCCTTTGTATCTATTACTGTATAATTGCTCCATACTCTGAGTACAGTGGGTTTCACCTTCGCACACAATCCTTTACACTACAGCAAAAACCTACACTAACACAAAGTATACATTCCAATAACCTTAAGAATACTGTCTTATCTGCAGTTGCCTTTCCTGTATCAGATATTGATAGGTAAAACTGAGGCCGTCCCTGGGAGTCTAGTGGGTAGACCGTGTGGAAGGTGAGGAGAGGAAATAAGAGAAGAGAGAAAAGAACACAACAGAACAGGGAAGAACAGAAGAGAGGGTTGCAGCTGGGTCTGGATTGAGTAATCAGACAGTTGGCAGGCAGACAGAAGCCCTCCAGTCGAGCTGAACTGCTTAAGGAGCCCTATCTGCTGTTGTTCCCCTCTGCGCTGGCAGCTTATCACCCAGACCGATTTCAGAGGCCTTGAACCGTGCAGGAGAGTCCGTCCACGTGTGAGAAACCCCAGTGCTTGGTCTCTCTTTCGCTCTCTCTCTAAGAGAAGCCTACCCCCCGCCACAGAGAAGCAAAGATAACTCCTCACAGCCCACGTCACCATGAGAAAAACAAGTGAGAAAATAATGTTTTTCTCCTCCTGTTAGTGCCAGGAAGGGAGGAGGGTAAGAGATTGTCATACCAAAAACACACAGTTGAAGTCGGAAGTTTACATACACCTTAGCCAAATACATTTAAACTCAGTTTTTCACCATTTCTGACATTTAATCCTAGTAAGAATTCCCTGTCTTAGGTCAGTTAGGATCACCACTTTATTTTAAGAATGTGAAATGTAAAAATAATAGTAGAGAGAATTATTTATTTCAGTTTTTATTTCTTTCATCACATTCCCAGTGGGTCAGAAGTTTACATAAACTCAATTAGTATTTGGTAGCATTGCCTTTAAATTGTTTAACTTGGGTCAAACGTTTTGGGTAGCCTTCCACAAGCTTCCCAAAATAAGTTGGGTGAATTTTGGCCCATTCCTCCTGACAGAGCTGGCTTTTTTATGGCAGTTTTGGAGCAGTGGCTTCTTCCTTGCTGAGCGGCCTTTCAGGTTATGTCGATATAGGACTCGTTTTACTGTGGATATAGATACTTTTGTACCTGTTTCCTCCAGCATCTTTACAAGGTCCTTTGCTGTTGTTCTGGGATTGATTTGCACTTTTCGCACCAAAGTACGTTCATCTCTAGGAGACAGAAAGCATCTCCTCCCTGAGCGGTATGACGGCTGCATGGTCCCATGGTGTTTATACTTGCGTACTATTGTTTGTACAGATGAACGTGGTACCTTCAGGCGTTTGGAAATTGCTCCCAAGGATGAACCAGACTTGTGGAGGTCTACAATTGTTTTTCTGAGATCTTGGCTGATTTCTTTTGATTTTCCCATGATGTCAAGCAAAGAGGCACTGAGTTTGAAGGTAGGCCTCGAAATACATCCACAGGTACACCTCCAATTGACTCAAATGATGTCAATTAGCCTATCAGAAGCTTCTAAAGCCATGTCATCATTTTCTGGAATTTTCCAAGCTGTTTAAAGGCACAGTCAACTTAGTGTATGTAAACTTCTGACCCACTGGAATTGTGATACAATTAATTATAAGTTAAATAAACAATTATAAGTCTGTAAACAATTGTTGGAAAAATTACTTGTGTCATGCACAAAGTAGGTGTCCTAACCGACTTGCCAAAACTATGGTTTGTTAACAAGAAATTTGTAGAGTGGTTGAAAACGAGTTTTAATGACTCCAACCTAAGTGTATGTAAACTTCCGACTTCAACTGTATATGGGTATGTCTTTAGCCCAGGGCTGTGAGAGATTCTCCCCAAAGGGAAGAGTCAAGATCATTACACGTTGACTGGCTCCATGTCAATAGTGAATACATGCACACACACACACATGCACATGCACACACACACACACACACACACACACATACTCACACGCACACTCTCACACACACATACACACAGACACATACACACACCCACACACACACGCACACTCTCACTCACTCACTCACTCACTCACTCACTCACTCACTCACTCACTCACTCACTCACTCAATCACTCACTCACACTCACACACACACACACACAGCCACACACATTGACTGGCTCCATGTCAATAGTGAATACATGCACACAAACACACACACACACACTCACACACACTCTCTCACTCACTCATTCACTCACTCATTCACTCACACACACAGACAGACACACACCCACACACACACACACACACTCTCACTCACTCATTCACTCACTCACTCACACACACACACACACACACACACACACAGACACAAACACATAGACTGGCTCCATGTCAATAGTGAATACATGCACACACACACACATGCTCACTCACTCACTCACTCACTCACTCACTCACTCACTCACTCACTCACTCACTCACTCACTCACTCACTCACTCACTCACTCACTCACTCACTCACTCACTCACTCACTCACTCACTCACTCACTCACTCACTCACTCACTCATTCACTCACACACACACACACACACACACACACACAGACACTGTACACCCTCCTAACACCTGCCCTCTGAAGGTGCTCTCTGATTAATCCCAACATTAATTATTGACTCTGAGTTTAATTTGAAAGGCAGGAGCACTGCAAGCCAGGGGACCCTGCTTTAAATAATGTATACGGCCCATTCAGAGGTAATCATATTGTCATTGATTAATATACATCGGTGCAGCCGAGCATACCTGATGCGTGTGGGAGCTAGGGTTGAGCCAGGAGCTAGGCTATGGAGATGGGTATGATAGAGCTCAAAGCAATGAGCTACGGTGTCAAGCAGGGGAGCATCTCCAGGGTCCTGTCCTCCTTGTCTGATGTTTCAATCACAGTTTAGGGCAGGTGATGCATGGAGGCACTCCGCTGCTATCATCTGACTGGATAACACTAGGAGCCCTGGAGAATGACAATAAGCAGAGAGGAGATGGAGGGAGTGGAGGAGGGAGAGGGTAGAATGAGACAAGGAGACGAAGGAGGGAGAGAAGGAGAGTGAGAGACGAGGAAGGGTAGGAGAGGGAAGACTTGAAGGAGGAGAGAGAGCGTGAGATAGAGAGAAGGGTGAGGGAAGGAGAGAGAGTTGGGGGAGGGAGAGAGATGAGGTAGACATTAAACAAGAGATATCATAGTTATACACTTACTATGACGTAATAAGAGGACCAGATAGAGAGAGAAAAGCAACAGGAAGTGATCACTGCCATAACATTCCAAATCAATATATTCTGACCCTATAGAAATGCCCCTCGAAATGTTTATTTGTTTCACCTACAGTACATTTATCTACTCCTCGAAGGAGAGAAACCTTTCCAGCGGCAAGGAGAGAAAGATAGTTCACAGAAGTGCTATGTAAAAGCCCAGTTGGATTCATATGGGAGTACTGAGGTAGTGTATAGTAAGTCTGAGGGATCAACATGGTAATATATTCCTGTGCTCCGGCACTCCACTGCACTCCTGTTGATGTCCAAATGCAGATGTCATGTCACCTATGTTTAGTTTAGACAAACAGAGGTGTGCTTGGAGAGGAGGAAGAGTAGTCAGGAGTTGAGGATGTGCTGCTCAATGAAAAATTCATACACTTCTTGTTAGTGAGACGCCAGTCAAAGTGTACAGGGAGTTTGGGACATGAAGCAATTATAGACCCACATCTCAACTGTCTGGACACAGAGCACAAGAGTATTCTGACAGACATAAACATACACACACACCTAGGTACCGGAGCGCCAAGTCTAGGTCCAAAAGGCTCCTTAACAGCTTCTACCCCTAAGCCATAAGACTGCTGAACAATTAATCAAATGGCCACCTGGACTATTTGCATTGCTTTTACACTGCTGCTACTCGCTGTTTATTATCTATGCATAGTCACTTTACCCCTACCTACATGTACAGTTTAGCTGGACTGACTCGGTACCGGAACCCCTGTATATAGCCCCCACCCCAGGTTTCTTTCTGACAGCACATGTTGTGTTGTATACTTGACAGCAGCATAAGAACAGCATATGCTGGATTCACAAAATGCAAGAGGAACAGAATCAGACTCTTACCCAATCTGAGTGCACTAGACAAGTTGAGCAACATGCCCATGACCCTGCCAATGGGTTCAATCACTGTCAGTGAGATACGCATTTTTGTGTCAGTTACATAGTGCTAACCACACTGACAACATGTTAAAAGGTGTGCTGTTTTCTAGGAGGGTAATAGCGACTGAAGTGGGACGTTTAGAGAAGGGCCTCTTATCTCCATCTTGTGGTGTTTGGAGTTGAGGCGTGTATGAGATGGGGGGGAAGTAGATTATCACCTATGACTGAGTGAGGCCTTATTTCCTTGATTAGATCTGTTCAGAAATGAGGAGACGTTAAAAGATGAAACTAGGTCTGAGTTGACTCCCTCAAAGCGTTTGTGGAAAAAAATGCAATACAAAAATGAGAACAACATATAGACAGCTGCTTTTGAAACCATTATCAATGTTTGTTTTTCTTAGGGACATTTGACTAAATGTTCTCCAGTATACTAATGTGACTGTCTTTCTTGGCAACTCATTCATGCATATAAATAGGGCAGTGGTAATTTTCCCCTTTTAGCTCCACCCACAGCCAGAGCATCCATGGTTGACCCTTTCCCTCCTCCTCCTCTTTCTTCCATCATCACAGCCTTAACCTCCATCAACTCTCTTTCTACCCACAAGCCTCGGGGGCACTCCAGCCCGCCCCTGGAGGGAGGGAAGGTTTTTATCATCCAAAGTGAGAAAGAGAGAGAAGTGAGGCAAAATCACATCAAAAGAAACAACAGCAGCACATAAAGAGGTTCTGTGGCAACAATGGGCCTGCCATAAGCACCACCTCCGTCACCCACCTGAGTCACAAAGGCACATCTTAGCCAATCACGGGCTTCAAAGCAGCCTCGCGGCGGACCAAAGTGCAGCCGGCGTAATCTAATTGTCATTGTATTGCCTTCTGATGTAAAAGGCTGCTCTTTTCAGGGCCTCTGAAAAGGGTGGGAGTATGGATGAATAGGTCTCAGGCAACTGCCGGAGACCTTAACCTGATTTAAGAGAGTTAAAAGGAGTTTGGTATGGTATTAAGCTGCACTTTGGGGCGACTGTGTTATTCAGACTTCACAATGGGCCTCTGTTAGAGTGGTGGTGCAGTAGTTATTATCATAGCCTTGGAAATATACCCATCTCATCTCAGAGGAAAGGTGTCCCAAGCCAAACGAATACAGGCTAAGAGACACACACAGACACATGCGCCCGCACACACACACACACACACGCACACACACACGCACACACACATGCGCACGCACACACACCAACATATCTCCTTAGAACAATCTTGATGAAACCCAGGGCATGAGTCAAGGGCAGAGTTGGAGGGACGTGTTAGTCATCTCTCCCTCCTCTTCCTCAACCTCTCCGTCCACCTCAGGCCATCCTATAATGAAATGTTGGTGTTTGTTTCTAGTGTGAGGGGGACAAGTAGCCTCTTTTCCTCTATCGCTGACTGAGCACTTTCATGTAATTCAGCACGATGCGTATTAAACACCCACCCCGATTAAATATGAAAAGGAGAACATTCACTAAGCTAATTCCAACACGATGGACTGTTAGACGTTCAGATTAATTCATTATTTCATGGGATTTTAATCACTCCCGGAGCCTTTGTAGGTCGTACCTGTATCACTGATTCTATGCCTATATCTATTCCTGCCTTTGGACATATGATCTAATAAGAAGGACAATAATGGTTGTAGTCAATGTTATCATTGTTGACCCTCTCTAGCACTCTAATACATGTAATAACCTTTATGATAAATCATATATGTTCCTGATAGATACATCACATCATTTATAAGGACTTACAGTGGGGGGAAAAAGTATTTAGTCAGCCACCAATTGTGCAAGTTCTCCCACTTAAAAAGATTAGAGAGGCCTGTAATTTTCATCATAGGTACACGTCAACTATGACAGACAAATTGAGGAAAAAAAATCCAGAAAATCACATTGTAGGATTTTTAATGAATTTATTTGCTAATTATGGTGGAAAATAAGTATTTGGTCAACCTACAAACAAGCAAGTTTTCTGGCTCTCACAGACCTGTAACTTCTTCTTTAAGAGGCTCCTCTGTCCTCCACTCGTTACCTGTATTAATGGCACCTGTCTGAAGTTGTTATCAGTATAAAAGACACCTGTCCACAACCTCAAACAGTCACACTCCAAACTCCACTATGGCCAAGACCAAACAGCTGTCAAAGGACACCAGAAACAAAATTGTAGACCTGCACCAGGCTGGGAAGATTGAATCTGCAATAGGTAAGCAGCTTGGTTTGAAGAAATCAACTGTGGGAGCAATTATTAGGAAATGGAAGACATACAAGACCACTGATAATCTCCCTCGATCTGGGGCTCCACGCAAGATCTCACCCCGTGGGGTCAAAATGATCATAAGAACGGTGAGCAAAAATCCCAGAACCACACGGGGGGACCTAATGAATGACCTGCAGAGAGCTGGGACCAAAGTAACAAAGCCTACCATCAGTAACACACTACGCCGCCAGGGACTCAAATCCTGCAGTGCGAGACGTGTCCCCCTGCTTAAGCCAGTACATGTCCAGGCCCGTCTGAAGTTTGCTAGAGTGCATTTGGATGATTCAGAAGAGGATTGGGAGAATGTCATATGGTCAGATGAAACCAAAATATAACTTTTTGGTAAAAACTCAACTCGTCGTGTTTGGAGGACAAAGAATGCTGAGTTGCATCCAAAGAACACCATACTTACTGTGAAGCATGGGGGTGGAAACATCATGCTTTGGGGCAGTTTTTCTGCAAAGGGACCAGGACGACTGATCCGTGTAAAGGAAAGAATGAATGGGGCCATGTATCGTGAGATTTTGAGTGAAAACCTCCTTCCATCAGCAAGGGCTTTGAAGATGAAACGTGGCTGGGTCTTTCAGCATGACAATGATCCCAAACACACCGCCCGGGCAACGAAGGAGTGGCTTCGTAAGAAGCATTTCAAGGTCCTGGAGTGGCCTAGCCAGTCTCCAGATCTCAACCCCATAGAAAATCTTTGGAGGGAGTTGAAAGTCCGTGTTGCCCAGCGACAGCCCCAAAACATCACTGCTCTAGAGGAGATCTGCATGGAGGAACGGGCCAAAATACCAGCAACAGTGTGTGAAAACCTTGTGAAGACTTACAGAAAACGTTTGACCTGTGTCATTGCCAACAAAGGGTATATAACAAAGTATTGAGAAACTTTTGTTATTGACCAAATACTTATTTCCCACCATAATTTGCAAATAAATTCATTAAAAATCCTACAATGTGATCTTCTGGATTTTTTTTCCTCATTTTGTCTGTCATAGTTGACGTGTACCTATGATGAAAATTACAGGCCTCTCTCATCTTTTTAAGTGGGAGAACTTGCACAATTGGTGGCTGACTAAATACTTTTTTCCCACTCTATAACATGTGGCCCTCCATCCATCCAACCATCCATCAATTCATTATTTAAATTATTTATTTATTTATTTACCCTTCCATCCATCCTTCCGTCTATCCTTCCATCCATCTATCCTTCGATCTATCCATCCATTTTTACATTTTAGTCATTTAGCAGACGCTCTTATCTAGAGCAACTTACAGTTAGTGAGTACATACATTTTCATACTGGTCCCCCGTGGGAAACGAACCCACAACCCTGGCGTTGCAAGCGCCATGCTCTACCAACTGAGCTACAGGGGACTATTGTGCTCCTCTATATGTGAAGATAGATCCTGTTTTAGTGAAGGACAATAACTCCTTCCTGGGTGACAGAGCAACAGTGTCATGCTGCTTTTATTGCTCAGGGAGAAAACACACCTGCATGTCTGACTCTGTGCTATAGCACTGCCCCGCATCCATCTGCACCGTAGCCTCCTCCTTCATTAGCCAATGGCACCTTTAGCTTATGGCCAGGGCAGCGGCAATGTCTATAGCATAATGACATTTATGAAGAAGAGCCACTTGGTATGCTAGCTATGTGGCAGCATGTCCCCGTGCTCAGAGAAACCCACACGCTCTCTTTTATAGATTGTATAATGGCTTGCATTAAAATGGTTTCACACTAACATAAATCAAATGTCAAAATACAACCAGAGCAAGACAATTCCCATGGCGTGCATACACACACATAGAAACACAAATACATGTGCACACGCACGCATGCACACGCACACATACACATAAACACACACACACACACACATACACACTGAAGACACACAAAGGAGCCAGCCATCCAGAGCTCACATCCCCTGCTTATGCAGATCCATGTAGTACTTAATAGCATACATAATAATTTATTAAGAAATGTTAAATATTCATCAATATTAAATTAATCATTTATAGCAGATCTTTAAATTAAAGGGTGTCCTTGAAGTTGCAGATGTGAGGAGTGTCTTCTGCAAAGACGCAATCCCCCGCGGACATTTTACATCTCTGATGTACAACACTTGGACTGCTACTGTTTAATGAGTGTCCCACTTTGAAACATCCAGCCCTGTAAAGAAAAGGAAGGGAAACACACATGCACAGAACAAATGTCACAGTAAAAGTCATTAATTGCTAGTGCAATAATTAACATAATCACACTGCATAAAATGTTGGGGAAAGCACATTGTTTTAAAGGTACAGTGCGTTGGGGTCTGAAATCAGAAAGAGAGAAATAACAGAAAAGGAGAAGGAGGACGCCAACTTCCAAATGGTAGTATGGCACCCACCATACTGCCTACTCCTGATCTTCCTTCCTCATCCCATTCTTCCCCCTCTACCTCCCTTTCCTTATATTCTCTTCTCTCTCTCTCTCTCTCTCTCTCTCTCTCTCTCTCTCTCTCTCTCTCTCTCTCTCTCTCTCTCTCTCTCTCTCTCTCTCTCTCTCTCTCTCTCTCTCTCTCTCAGCAGGTCACTGCTGATTCTCGTCTTCCTGCTTGTTTTCATTAAACTGAGTTTACAGGATGAACGGCCATCCCTGTCAGATCTATGCTGAACAAGCATTGGAGTCATACATGTATTTGCAGCAGCAAATAATTTTATCCACTTACAATAGTCAAACAACTCTTAAATCAAAGTTAGAGTACCATTAGTAAGTACAGTATGACCGCTGTATGTTTAAGAAACCCCAGCCCCGTGCGGTGTCCATGGAGTCATGAAAGCATGAGAACATATGTGTCCATACAGTATCTTTCGAGGAGTTGAAGGTAAGAGAGGGGAAGGACGTGGCGCTCTGCCAGGGCATGCCGGCTGGTGAGACTGCGTGTGACACACGGTTACACAGCAGCCTAGCGTCATGCCACACCTGTCCGCACGCGCTAACCACAACCTCCCATGCACCTGGTCACCTGGGCCCTCTCCTTCCACACCTGTCCCCCACATCACCCCCCTCACCCACCCACAGGTACACCTGGACCCCCCTCTATAGGTGCAGCAAGGTTAGAACATGGAGATGAGCGCTAATGTCGAGAAGGCACATGTGCAGTACTGCATGATAGCGAATTTATTTTCCGTTTGTAATTATGTCTGAGTGTTGGAGTGTGCCCCTGGCTATCTGTAATTAAAAACAAGAATATCTTGCCATCTGGTTCTTAATATAAGGAATTTGAAAGCATTTCTGCTTTTGATACTTAAGTATATTTTAGCAAGTACATTTACTTTTGATACTTAAGTATATTTAAAACCAAATACTTTTACTCAAGTAGTATTTTACTGGGTGACTTTCACTTTTACTTGAGTCATTTTCTATTAAGGTATCTTTACTTTTACTCAAGTATGACAATTAGGTACTTTTTCCACCACTGCCCATTACACATCTTCTTTCTCAGTAACTCCTCTTCAGCTTGATGCCCTGGGGCGGGAAGGTTTAAATAAGCAGGCCTGTTGTCTCAGTTTGGGGTTATAATAGCGAGAGGTTCGGCGTGAGGTTAGGCAAAAAGGCGGCTTAAAAAAGATTACGCCTCCATGATAGCAACTCATCAGGAGATAATTCATTGTGCAGGCCTCTCTCACCACTCCCTAAGCCTGCTTATTAGAGGGCTTACATTTACATCAGGACTCATCTTTTCTCTCCCATTGACACAGTACTGAGTTAGAGGAAGACTGCACACCCATGTTTGATTCTGCCCTTAAACTCACACAGCTCTTGATAATTATGGTTGAGATGGAGTGAGATAGGCACACTAACCCCATGGCCTAAGGGATTGAGAAGTTTTTGCGAAATGTTTTACTCCAATCAGAGGATTTAATTTAGCTAAATCTGTTTCCTTTATTGATGAAAGCCAATAAGAGGCAAGTCGTTAGATAAAAGGGGTCTTATAGGCCTGATTAGTTTTGATGATAAAATCCTGATTGTTTTTGGTAGAGTTTAGGATAATTTCATGTAACTGGAGATAACTGACACGAGGTTCCCTGTTCATGTAGTATCACATAATTTCCTTGTGCACTAAAACCAATTGCAATATTGTAATAGATCATCAGGCTAAAATAAAACAAATACAATGGCATGTTTTAGCATATTATTTATTTATTTTTTGTTTAACTGAATGCAGCCATGTTTTTTGTGTGACCACCAACAATTTTAGAGTATGACAAGAGAATATGTAATGATAGTTTAAACTCTGAGTAATGGCCATATCATACATTGTAAGGTACTCTCTGATTAAGGGCCATATCATACATAGTAAGGTCCTACTCTCTGATTAAGGGCCATATCATACATAGTAAGGTCCTACTCTCTGATTAAGGGCCATATCATACATAGTAAGGTCCTACTCTCTGATTAAGGGCCATATCATACATAGTAAGGTCCTACTCTCTGATTAAGGGCCATATCATACATAGTAAGGTCCTACTCTCTGATTAAGGGCCATATCATACATAGTAAGGTCCTACTCTCTGATTAAGGGCCATATCATACATAGTAAGGTCCTACTCTATGAAGCCTATATAAATCAGGCCAATATCCCTAGAAAGAGGAACATAGTAGCCTACATCCACCGCTAAAATAGCACCCAGCCCAGGGCTAACTCTGATTGAATGTTTTATCACAGACAATCCTGAGTGCTGGAAAAAAATAACTAATTCATTCATCCCTGTTCAAGTAAAGCACTATAACAACCATGTAATTCTGCCCAGATTTTCCCTTTCATACTACTTTGATTTGTCATGTTATTTCTGTCTCCTCCGTCCCTCTTTTCTTCCCTCATTCACAGTATGCTCGATATCAGTGTGCAGTCATTCTCATTCTCTCATTCACTTATTGAGTATCCTGCCTCAGTCGTGTCGTGGCAGGGCGGCGGGAGTTATTCGGCGCTCTGCTGCGGTAAAAGGATACAGTAAGTAGGTGTCCGGGGCAGCTTAGGAAGGGCACGGAGATCCATCAGAGTGGCGTATATGATGGATCGCCCCAGCGTCCGGGATGAATAGACATGCAACGCAAAACACACGGAGGCCAAAATAGGAGGAGGAATATACATTACATCCATTTAATCATCCACCGCCACGCTTGTGTTACAATAGCGAGGCAGGCGGGCCAAGCTCTGCTCTACTTTCCCTTTCTACCTCACTCTCTCGCTCTTTCACTTTCTCTCTTTCTTTCCCTCCCTCTCCTTCTGCCTCTCTCTCCAGCTGCCTTCAAAGGCCTCAGCCAGATTGATTATGTACAGGAAAGCAACAAGCAGAGACGCAAAACACCTGCCAAGGAGAGGATGCTGCACGCTTTTTCACCATTCCACAAAAAACCTACTGTAAGACGACAGTGTGCAAAGAGAAAAAGAAAAAGCCATTGGCTTCATAACAATACTGGGAAGAATCTTGTGACTTAGTAATATAAAATACATCAACCATATTCTCCTCTCATAATCACCGACCTACAATTATAATTACAATATAATATCCAATAGGCCAGGGCTCTCCAACCCTGTTAGTTTTAACTACAACTCTAATCTAGCAGACCTGATTCTAATAATTAGCTGGGTGCAGGGGCGGTGTGTTCAATAGGGCGATATGGGCGACGCACTGCCAAACGGGAAAAGGAAGGGATTTTTTTTCTAATCAATTATATCACGGCAACAGTAGTTATCAGTGTTGTAATCTAGACGTCTGATCTGCCACAGTGCCACTAAATGTCCAATCAGGCTAAAGTCGTGCTTCAAATGCCCCCCCCCCCCCCCCCCCCTTTTGGGGCGATTTCAGTCAGGTTGAAAATCGCCCAGAAGTCTCTCATAGCCTCTAATGTAAAATCAATTTTTTTCAAATATCAGAGCTTTCAATACAATCTCTATGGGTTTCTGAGGGCTTGCACTTACGCGCTTTCGTCATACGTAACGTAACCATGAACGTAACTAAAAAAAGAGCGGGTAGCCTCATCAATCAATTCACTACTACTGTGAAAATGGCTATAGCGTTCAGTGCAACTCGATTGTCTCTTTGAAATAAGTTACTTTTTGTCGGCGAACAAATGCAGATAAATTGACAACGAAACAATTAGGACCTCCCAGACCAAATTTAATAATTCAACAGGTTTCTACTAAAGGGGGGAAGTCCTACACCCGAGGATTTTCCAAAAATTGGTACGAACGAAAAACCTGGCTAGCAGGCTGCGATGTAGCTAATGCAGTCTTCTGCTACCCCCTGCTTACTCTTTCACCCTGAAGGCGGCACGGCAGACAGCACCGCTTGGACAGCGACTGGTGTGTAACGGACATGCACCATCTTTCAGGAAAGATTAAGAAACATGAGCTGTCAAAGACCCACATGGATAGCTGTTTGAGATTGTCTGCTTTGGGGAGAGTGAACATTCCCACTCAACTGGATGAGGGATACAGGCTAGCTGTCCACCGCCACAACGATGAGGTTAGTGTTGATAATCACAAGTTTACTGGAGAACTGAAACTGACAAGGCTGACAAGATAGGACCCTTTTGTCCATTGTTATTGGATAGGAACAGAACTTATAACCAGCTCCTGACCTAAATAGATCTTAGCACAACATTTTACT
The DNA here is from genome assembly GCF_964263955.1 of Coregonus lavaretus. Taxonomy (NCBI): domain Eukaryota; kingdom Metazoa; phylum Chordata; class Actinopteri; order Salmoniformes; family Salmonidae; genus Coregonus; species Coregonus lavaretus. Next base: position 16,532,818 of record NC_140024.1, read on the forward strand.
CAACATATCATATTCCATATTCACTATAACAAATATATTTACTACGACATTAGCAAGAACCGCCACATCCTCAGCCGGCTAATCCAGTGTGTGAAGTTTTGCGGAGTGTTTGAGTTAGCTTTGCGAGGCAAAGATGAAACTGAGGGCTCCACCAACCCTGGTAAGCCAACACTTTTGAGATCAGTCAATAAATGCTTCTGGTATTGACTTATATGCTGCCCCTGTCTTCATGTTGTTGCTGGACATATCTTTTTTAAAATGTGTGTAGGTCACCTAAATCATCAGAAAAATTGCCCCCCCTGAGAATTTTTTCAGGAGCCGCCACTGGCTGGGTGATAAGCTGAACCAGGTTAGTTACAACTGGGGTTGGAGCGAAAACCTACAGGAGGGTAGCTCTCCAGGAACAGGGTTGGAGACCCCTGCAATAGTCCTACATATGTTAGCTTTTCCACTGGTGTGGAGCTGAAGAGAGATAGGAGTACTTACACGGCAGCATGACAAACGAGAAGCGTCAGTGTGTTGACACGTCGGGGGACTAGAGAGCTGAGAGTTCAGTGGGGAATTGAGGTGAAATGTCAAAGGATATCTACGTTTACACAGCTGCAGGGCAGAGGATCCCAGAATCCCTTGCTACTGTCTGACGGAGGAGGGGAAAGAAGTGGAGGCCATTAGGAAGGAATACCAAAACATGGAAAAGAGATAAGGTGCTAGGTGGGTTGGAGGTCTCATCACTATCACCCGCACGTAATTGTCTTCTCACCCAAGGCCTGGTTTAACCTCCAGGTTGAAACACTCAACACCTTTTAGACTGTTGTATAAAACGGCACCATCAAGGTCAACCTGAAGAAATGTATTCATGTGCTGAGATTTGCATGAATAGGAGAGAAGGTAGACGATTAGGGCGACAATATGGCAAACTCTTCAGCTTTGTCTCACGACGGAATCTGTTGTGCATGACTGGCATTGTTGTCATTGTGTATGTTGTATGCTGACACTATTCGTTGTTTGTCTGATGTAGTGTATGCCCTAATATGTACACCGTACTGCTCCTATGCATTCAGCGCTATCAATGCAAACATCTCCCTCTTGGCCCACTTTGACGAGAGCTGTCCTGTCAAGGCTGACACCAAAGTACAGACCATCCCTCCCCTCCTGAGACCAACAAAACACTGAAGGTTTCAACTCACTGTGTTCCCTGTTTAAAGTTGGGATTTTGAAGGACTCCCGCCTAACTCAAGATGAAGGGGGAAACAGCAGATTGAGGGAAATGAGGAGGATGAGAGGAGATCAAGACTGTTCGACTTGAAAAGACACTTTCGATAAAGGAGAGCAAAGCCCCTTTTATGTTTCTTTCATGAGAGGATGAAGACATAGGAACCACTCAGATATTCCAATATACATGGTGAGGTTGTGGTGCTCTTTCTCCGAGATTCAATACCCCTCACCACTCATAAATACACATGAGACATATGTAAATTATATTTCACAGAATATTATTTTTTTATGTGCATGTTGCATTTAGCCATGTGTGATTGTTATGCAACTTTTATTTTCATGGTATAATATCTCCAGCGGTAAAGATAGAACAAATTAATCTGTTATTTTGGGGGGATCTACAAAGTAAAAACATCCATTTGAAATTGCTATGGAGGTTATTTTCTACACCAATAAGCTCTGTAGTATCTGAGGTTGTGGTGGGTTAACCGTCTTTTGACTCCAAGGCATGGTGGAGCCTCTCTGCCAGCCGGACCCACAGACTCCCCCTCACCTCTGGTTGCTCATCTGGGGAAGCTCTGGGGCCTGGCCAACGGGGGAGGGAGATGGGAGAGAGGGGAGGGGCTGGATGAAAAACGAGGATGTCACAACATTGTTGCAAGGTTAGCACTGGAGCTAATGGAGCTGTGCTGGGGCAGGGCGCCCCAAGGATCGACCCCGCCAAGGGAGGGCATGTACGAGCCCAAGATAAACTACTGTTGGGGGCATGGCACTGCCCCAAGCCCCTCCACTGCCCGCTAAGCACGCACACGCACACACACACACACGCACAGAGACACACACACACACATAAACACCTCCCCTGCACATTTATCTGACCATCACATCCAGCTCTGAGAGATCCCATTTGTTCATAAAGGATGGAGTTTGACACAGCACTATTCACTGTTTATATTAACACTCTTACTTGCTTCTTACAGGGTTAAGGTTAGAGTGGGGGCCTATCTATCAGGGTTTTTTTTTGATATTCTGTTTGACCCTGTCACATATTCTCATTTTGGAACTATTTCATCTAATACTCAGAAACATAATGCTTGAGGTAAATTATCGATCATTGGACAAAAACATTGTTTTTATTCCACTCACCCTTTAATCCATCTGTCTGACAAAATCAAGTGAGCCCTCTTGTAGCGCTGTAATAGTGCAATAATAGCAGGAAACCTCTCACTTAAACTGGCAAACCTAATTGAACTATTGATCTAACTGCAGATCAGGAGACAGAGAGTGAGAGGGGACCACTTTACGGTTCACATTTCAGGAACTCTCTGCCAAGCCGTGCTGCTGCTGTCCAGCCTCATCGTCTACATGGGAATATGCTCACCGCAGTCCGCCCCAGTTCAACTACACAGATGATTTTAACACAGGGAGATGGTTCCTGAAGAAAAGAGCTCAGGGGTGCCACAGCAGACAAAAATGAGAGAGAATAATGAAGAAGATATACGATTGTATGACATGGCGTTCTCCTACAGTGTTGAGCTAGACAGATGAAATGAGCGGACACAGGGTTAAAGGGATAGGGGGACAGGTTTAGGGGTGACACACCACGCAACATGGATGGTCCCCCTGTCACATCGGATTCAGCTTGGACTCAACTTGGACAAAGACGGCTGTGTTTTGGCAGTGCAGCGACAATATTAATGAGCAGTTTATGGCTGTTTGTCTATGCTCATTCAGAGCCAGAGAGGGAGAAAAGGAAAAGAGGGAAAATGTCTCCCAGCAGGGTTTTAAGGAGCTCCACTTCCTGCCAGGAGAGGAAAGGAATGCTGACATCTCCCTGTTGGCAGCTCATAGGAATTTTTGATTGGTCAAGAGGGGATATGGAGGTCAATACGCTATGCTTTGATTGGACAAGGAAGGATATGGAGAGGTTATCTTGAAGTGTTCTCATGCGTTTTAGGAGCCAGGGTAGATGGGTGACTGGAGATATGACAATAATTAGAAAAGAACGGAGGGTAGGAGGGATGAAGGGAAAGAGGGCTGGAAGGAGGGATGAGGGAGAGAAGGAGGGTCATATGGCCTGAAAGGAGAAAAGCAAAGGAGAAGAGTGTACGCATGATTGCTTCGAGTTTGGCTCTAAACAAATCTGTGGAATCTCTCTCTTTCTCTCTCTCAGTCTCCCCCTCTTCATTACTATAATATATGATGTGAAAAATACAACTTCAGTTACATATACACTACAGGACCTGCTCGTTGAACATCTCATTCCAAAATCATGGGCATTAATATGGAGTTGGTCCCCCCTTTGCTGCTATAACAGCCTCCACTCTTCTGGGAAGGATTTTCACTAGATGTTGGAACATTGCTGCGGGGACTTGCTTCCATTCAGCCACAAGAGCATTAGTGAGGTCGGGCACTGATGTTGGGCGATTAAGCCTGGCTCGCTGTCGGCATTCCAATTCATCCCACAGGTGTTCGATGGGGTTGAGGTCATGGCTCTGTGCAGGCCAGTCAAGTTCTTCCACACCGATCTCAACAAACCCTTTCTGTATGGACCTCACTTTGTGCACAGGGGCATTGTCATGCTGAAACAGGAAGGGGCATTCTCCAAACTGATGCCACAAAGTTGGAAGCACAGAATCGTCTAGAATGTCATTGTATGCTGTAGCGTTAATATTTTCCTTCACTGGAACTAAGGGGCCTAGCCCGAACCATGAAAAACAGCCCCAGACCATTCTTCTTCCTCCTCCAAACTTTACAGTTGGCACATTGCATTGGGGCATATAGCGTTTTCCTGGCATCCGCCAAACCCAGATTAGTCTGTCGGACTGCCAGATGGTGAAGCGTGATTCATCACTCCAGAGAACGCGTTTCCACTGCTCCTGAGTCCAATGGCGGCGAGCTTTACACCACTACAGTCGACGCTTGGCATTGCACGTGGTGATCTTAGGCTTGTGTGCGGCTGCTCGGCCATGGAAACCCATTTCATGAAGCGCCCAACTAACTGTTCTTGTGATGACATTGCTTCCAGAGGCAGTTTGGAACTCAGTAGTGAGTGTTGCAACTGAGGACAGACTATTTTTATGCGATATGCGCTTCAGCACTCGGCGGTCCTGGTCTTGTATGGCCTACTATTTTGCGTCTCAGCCGTTGCTTCTCCTAGACGTTTCCACTTCACAATAACAGCACTTACAGTTGACCGGGGCAGCTCTAGTAGGGCAGAGATTTGTCCGAACTGACTTGTTGGAAAGGTGGCATCCTATAACGGTGCCACGTTGAAAGTCACTGAGCTCTTCAGTAAGGCCATTCTACTGTCAATGTTGGTCTATGGAGATTGCAAGGCTGTGTGCTCGATTTTATACACCTGTCAGCAACAGGTGTGGCTGACATAGCCTAATCCATTAGTTTGAAGGGGTGTCCACATACTTTCGTATATATACAGTATCTCACAAAAGTGAGTACACCCCTCACATTTCTGTAAATATTTCAGTATATATTTTCATGTGACAACACTGAAGAAATGACACCTTGCTACAATGTAAAGTAGTGAGTGTACAGCTTATATAACAGTTTAAATTTGCTGTCCCCTCAAAATAACTCAACACACAGCCATTAACGTCTAAACCGCTGGCAACAAAAGTGAGTACACCCCTAAGTGAAAAGATCCAAATTGGGCCCAATTAGCCATTTTCCCTCCCCGGTGTCATGTGACTCGTTAGTGTTACAAGGTCTCAGGTGTGAATGGGGAGCAGATGTGTTAAATTTGGTGTCATCGCTCTCAAACTCCCTCATACTGGTCACTGGAAGTTCAACATGGCACCTCATGGCAAAGAACTCTCTGAGGATCTGAAAAAAAGAATTGTTGCTCTACATAAATATGGCCTGGGCTATAAGAAGATTGCCAAGACCCTGAAACTGAGCTGCAGCACGGTGGCCAAGACAATACAGCGGTTTAACAGGACAGGTTCCACTCAGAACAGGCCTCGCCAAGGTCGACCAAAGAAGTTGAGTGCACATGCTCAGCGTCATATCCAGAGGTTGTCTTTGGGAAATAGACGTATGAGTGCTGCCAGCATTGCTGCAGAGGTTGAAGGGGTGGGGGGTCAGCCTGTCAGTGCTCAGACCATACGCCGCATCAAATTGGTCTGCATGACTGTCGTCCCAGAAGGAAGCCTCTTCTAAAGATGATGTACAAGAAAGCCTGCAAACAGTTTGCTGAAGACAAGCAGACTAAGGACATGGATTACTGGAACCATGTCCTGTGGTCTGATGAGACCAAGATAAACCTATTTGGTTCAGATGGTGTCAAGCGTGTGTGGTGGCAACCAGGTGAGGAGTACAAAGACAAGTGTGTCTTGCCTACAGTCAAGCATGGTGGTGGTAGTGTCATGGTCTGGGGCTGCATGAGTGCTGCCGGCACTGGGGAGCTACAGTTCATTGAGGGAACCATGAATGCCAACATGTACTGTGACATACTGAAGCAGAGCATGATCCCCTCCCTTCGGAGACTGGGCCGCAGGGCAGTATTCCAACATGATAACGACCCCAAACACACCTCCAAGACGACCACTACCTTGCTAAAGAAGCTGAGGGTAAAGGTGATGGACTGGCCAAGCATGTCTCCAAACCTAAACCCTATTGAGCATCTGTGGGGCATCCTCAAATGGAAGTTGGAGGAGTGCAAGGTCTCTAACATCCACCAGCTCTGTGATGTCGTCATGGAGGAGTGGAAGAGGACTCCAGTGGCAACCTGTGAAGCTCTGGTGAACTCCATGCCCAAGAGGGTTAAGGCAGTGCTGGAAAATTATGGTGGCCACACAAAATATTGACACTTTGGGCCCAATTTGGACATTTTCACTTAGGGGCGTACTCACTTTTGTTGCCAGCGGTTTAGACATGAATGGCTGTGTGTTGTGTTATTTTGAGGGGACAGCAAATTTACACTGTTATACAAGCTGTACACTCACTACTTTACATTGTAGCAAAGTGTCATTTCTTCAGTGTTGTCACATGAAAAGATATACTCAAATATTTACAAAAATGTGAGGGGTGTACTCACTTTTGTGAGATACTGTATATATATATATATATATATATATATATATATATATATATATATATATATATATATTCCACATTTTGTTATGTTACAGCCTTATTCTAAAATTGATTAAATAAAACAATTTCCTCAGCAATCTACAAAGAATAACCCATAATGACAGAGTGAAAATATGTTTTTAGAAAATTTTGCAAATTTATAAAAAATTAAAAACATGATTATTATTCAGACCCTTTGCTATGAGACTCGAAATTGAGTTCAGGTGCATCCTGTTTCCATTCTTCATCATTGACATGTTTCTACAACTTGATTGGAGTCCACCTGTGGTGTATTCAATTGATTGGACATGATTGGGATGGGCACAAACCTGTCTATATAAGGTCCCACAGTTGACAGTGCATGTCAGAGCAAAAACCAAGCCGAGCTGGCCGCTCGGCCAAACTGAGCAATCGGGGGAGAAGGGCCTTGGTCAGGGAGGTGACCAAGAACCTGATGGTCACTCTGACAGAGCTCTAGAGTTCCTCTATGGAGATGGAAGAACCTTCCAGATGGACAACCATCTCTGCAGCACTCCACCAATCAGGCCTTTATGGTAGAGTGGCCAGACGGAAGCCACTCCTCAGTAAAAGGCACACGACAGCCCGCTATGAGTTTGCCAAAAGGCACCTAAAGACTCTCAGACCATGAGAAACAAGATTCTCTGGTCTGATGAAACTAAGATTGAACTCAGGACCTCAGACTGGGGCAAAGGTTCACCTTCCAACAGGACAACGACCCTAAGCACACAGCCAAGACAACGCAGGAGTGGCTTCGGGACAAGTCTCTGAATGTCCTTGAGTGGCCCAACCAGAGCCTGGTCTTAAACCTGATCTAACATCTCTGGAGAGACCTGAAAATAGCTGTGCAGCAACACTGCCCATCCAACCTGACAGAGCTTGAGATGATCTGCAGAGAAGAATAGGAGAAACTCCCCAAATTCAGGTGTGCCAAGCTTGTAGCATCATACCCAAGAAGACTCAATTCTGTAATCGCTGCCAAAGGTGCTTCAACAAAGTACTGCGTAAAGGGTCTGAATACTTATGTAAATGTCATATTTCAGTTTTTTATTTTAAATAAATTAGCTAGAATTTCTCAACAGTTTTTGCTTTGTCATTATGTGGTATTGTGTGTAGATTGATGATGGGAAAAAACGATTTAATCAATTTTAGAATAAGGCTGTAACCTTACAAAATGTGGAAAAAGTCAAGGGGTCTAAATACTTTACGAAGGCTCCTGCCTATAGATGTATGGTCGTGTCTAGAGAAATTATCTGGCCAAATGGAATAGTTCTATGAATAAGCTTGAATCATTATCGCTAATATTACCACTTCAACACACACTTCAATCACGCCATGGGCCACCAGCTTTCATAAGGTTTTTAATGATGCCCAAATCCCTCTTCCCTTCCCCTTCCCCCCTCCTCCCCCTTCGTCAGACTGAAACCTCAGTTGATCAGGCCTGGCTGGAAAAAGAGCCTGAGGTTTTGTGGGGTTCCCTCCTGAGCCATGACATCACTGATGCTGTCTCTGCTCCTAATCTCACCCATGTCGCGCTACCCGCTCTGCCTGGCCTATGGGAGATAATGTCTGATGGAGAGAGTGACTGAAAGGGAGAGAGAGAGAAAGAGAGAGAGAGAGAGAGAGAGAGAGAGAGAGAGAGAGAGAGAGAGAGAGAGAGAGAGAGAGAGAGAGAGAGAGAGAGAGAGAGAGAGATAGGGAGTGTGTGTGTGTGTGTGTGTGTTTGTACATGTATACCTGTGTACGGGCTTATGTCTGTGTTTGTGTGTGTGTGTGTGTGTGTGTGTGTATGTGTGTGTACTTCTGCGTATGTGTGTGCAAAGGGGGAATTGACAGAGACAGGGGCCCTTACACAACCCCACAGAGACAGCCCTGTCCAACAGCCTTCTCCAAAGCCTCCACCACTGATATAACAAAGCCCCTCTTATTCAGGGCAGCATACTGAAGCCTACAGGGAGAAAACCTCAAAGACTTTAACAACACCTCCAATGCCAGCCACCATGGCGGCTTGTTTCTTTCATTATTCAGCTCAAACAGGGGGCTCTGTGGGTGCCAGTGTGGGCATGCCCGTATTAGAGAGAAAATAATCCTCTGCCCACACACTATCAACTCGCAAAGCACCGGCACCCACAGGCCTTATTGCTGGGAACTTTCCACTACCAGCATCATCACCCAGCGTAATATGTGTCCATGTGTGGTGGCAATTAAAGGATCCCAGCACAGAGGTGTAATAGGAGCCATGCTGGCTCTCCGTGTGTCGTGCACAGACCACAGTGGCTCACACGTCCCTGTAAAACCATAGTGGTACACTGCGACTACTGTACACGGGGCCCTTGGTACAGATGTAGGATATTAATTTGAGCCAGTTTGCTACAGCAGGAACATAATCCTGCAGCAACAGGAAATGTGAATTATTATGTGGATTATAATTAATGGACATTTTTGTAACGGTTGATACATTTTCATTAGGGCAAATCAAATCTGAAATTTCAAAGTGGAAATTACAAACTTTAGAAGCCTTTTTAAACCTCAAATAAATGACAAGTTGGCATTTCCTGCTGTGCAGGAAAATTCTCAGCAACAAAAGAGTAATCCAATTAAGATCCTACATCTGTAGGAGGCATACTGGCTCATAACCTATGGCGTTTACTTGCATAACCACACTCTGAGCTAAGGTAACATCTTTAGTTGAATTTTGATTCCCTTCTATACAATGTCTAGTTGAAGGATTTGTTTGTACATTATGGAGTTGGGTTGGGACAAAACCTCTCAGTCTAGGACACAAATGATCAGTGTTGAGAAAAGTATTGAGTTTGCATGCTCTTCAGCACAAAATGGCCAATCAAAACCATAGCGTTTGTGTACTTTATTAACGTGTTTGGAGTTTCCTGGCCATTTCTCAGTACCGTGAAGGAATAATGATGTAGAACAGTAGCTGTGGAGTAATTGTGCATGAGATGGAGATTTCCTTTGGCAAATATTCAGGCTTTGGTCTTTCCATCTATTTCACTCTGGATTTCTCTCTCTATTTCTCTCTCTCTTGCTGCCATCTTTCCTCTCCAACTTTTCTTTATAGCAAGATGGGGGTGGATTTAGGCATGAACCACTGGCTCCGTTTGTATTTTCAGTAACATTTGGACGTCCCATCACAGAGCTGGAACCCACTAGACTGCACATAAACGTTGTGCTACCAAGGTGAGCAACACAAACAGACCATTTGAACTAAGACACAAAGTACAGTAAGCATTTCCTTTTCCCTTTTCCATCATATTAACATTGTGACCATACAGAGTCCCATTAGGAAGGTAATGGTCTCATTCGTCAGATGATAGCGCCTCTGATCTGTGGATATAGGCTGGATCCAAACCTTCCCTTTCTATAGGATCTAAAATACAGAACGGATCTGTGATCAGTACTCTGAGATGCTTTTTGAATATGGGCCCTGGCCTTGTCCTGCTGACTGTTTAGTTTTTATCTGCAGTGGCTTTGGACCATCAATAGTCCTCAGGATGAGCTGCTGATAGGAAGCGAGGATTTTATGATCATGGCCTGCATCTGATTTTCCTCTCTCCGAGTCCCTGAGTTTCTTTACGGTTCCTGAGATGTTGTTTTATTGTTTTATGGCTCTAAGAGGTTTTGCAGAAGTTGTATGTATTCTCTGAAGACGAGCAGAAAGATGGCCATCCCCCTGACTGACTTGGCTTGTTGCCAACATGGCTCCATAATCCTCTACATACAAACATTCGAGGAGAGGGGAATATGAGAGGTTGGGCTGACATACTTGTTGGTTATTCTCACAATAGGTAACTCTAATCCCAGGTGGTTTACTGGCTGTTTGGGTGTTTTGATTGTTCTGTTTCTATGTTCTCAGTGGTGTACAGAGAGACCCATATTCTAAAAACAAAAGGTTGTGGTACTTTCAAGTAACTAATGTACAGGCTGAACAAGAACACCACCCACGGAACCGCAACAGGACATACTCAACTGTCACCTCCTCCAAGCGTCGCTTTTCCGATAACCATCACCTATATACAGGAACATCCTCTTCCACTCACCCCATCACCCCACAGTGCACTCAACACACAGAGTCAGTGTGTTATGAGCAATGAACCTTACCAATAGAGAAAATGGACAGTGATCTATTATAGGCCACCAGAGCTGAGAGGCTGCACTCCCTGTACACCGACGATTCTCCACTGAAAGAAGTACAGCGGCTCCAGAGAAGCATCATCGGTCACCTGTAACTCAACCCTCCACCCACCCTACTACCCTCTGACCCTCAATACACTGATAGGGTGGTGCTTCATTATATCTCTGAGAGAGGAGAGGGAGAGAAAGAGGGAGAGAAAGAGGGAGGGAGAGAGAGAGAGAAAGAGAGAGAGAAAGAGGGAGGGAGAGAGAGAGAAATGGAATGGTAAGGAAAGTAATGAACAAGCACACTGCAAGTTTGATAGGAGTGAAAAATTGTGGTTAGCCTATTGAAAGCCTCCGTGAAACAGAGAGGGAGAGAGTTGAGTAGAGAGCTGGAGCTTGGAGAAAGAGAAAGGAGAGGCTGATTGGTGTTATGGTATTGAGGGGCATGGGGAGAGTGCTTTGGGGACAACGGGGTTAATAGTCCAGGGAAGACAGACCTGGCACCAGCATGTTATAATAATACACTTGGCAGGCCAAGTGGTGTCAACTCCTGTCATTCCCCCGGGGAGGGAAGGACACAGCCTAATCTGTATTCAGTCCTGACATTGTCCACATCTGATATGGAACATTAGCCCCTAACTCACTCTATAGACTAGTGTCCTTCAGTTTATATTGCTTTATGTTAATAGAGAGAGAAAAGTCGGCAAGCCATCGTCTGTCATTGTTAGTGGGGGTGTTCCCTGTGCCTGCTTTAAATGCATGTGTTTACAAGATAGAGAGAGGTAACGGGGGAGAGGGGGAAGTAGACCTGACGGGGCAGGGAACCTCCTTGTTTTTCCATCTTTATTGATCTTTGATCCAACTAAAGAACAACCCCTTCTCCTCCCTCCATATCCCCCTTCCCCTCTCTCTTTTGGCTATGTTACGTTCCTCTTTGACCGTCTATTTTCCGTTCCTACGCTGAGTATCCGCGTCTGAGTGGCGCCAGGCATGAGGAACGTTGTTGGGTCCATGTGAAACAGCGAGCAGCAGGGAACTTGCTCCTCCACCTGGATCGTTTGGTTCCCATTATGTTCCTCCTGGCTATTCACTCAGGAAAGTACTCTCTACCAATGGGGTTGAAGCTTTGGTACATTTGGACCCAGTGCCTTGGCATGTGGTGAGAAGATGTCCGATTTGAACAGGCAAAAAGCTTAAGTAGTTTAACATTGAAACAGACATTAGGGATCTCAATGAGCTGTTATGAAACATAAAACAGTGACAGGAAGATTGAAGACTTGAAAATGAGGAGTCAATCATTTGGGAGAAAGCACAAACACACAGTACTGAAACTGATACGGACCTACATCTTTCTCACCCCTTGCACTCATAATCTGATAATCCTATGAATGCATCATCTTAGAAAATACTGGCCACTATTATTTTTCTGGTAATACCCAAATATATAGGCCTACAGTAACGAATAATGTTGCATGGGGATGTATTGTGTAGTGAAGCAACCCTACCACCTATTAAAAGTGTACTAACAAATGTGCTATATGTCAACTAAACATCCTACATCAACGTCTTGTTTTCTCAACCCCATTCACCTCTCGAGTCCCTTGTATAATCCTTGTAGAACTTTGTTTTGTTGTTATGTGTACTTCAGAAAAACAATGATCTGGTTAAACAGAAGATGTTATTTACAATACAATTGAAAAGCACAACACTAATGATGATTCCACCAGTCAATTGCAAAAAAGAACACGAGCAGTGCTACAATTAGAACCCTGCTTAACACAACGCACATCGCCTCATTTGAATAAAATAAAGCGAGAGTGAGCGTCTGATGAAGTCAGTCGAGGGAATATTGTTTAAATCCGACTCTATTCTCTGACTTCTGTTGGAATTAATGCGGCTAATTGTCTTCAGCCAATTAGGAGTCTATTCCCTGCTGCCGTCTGGTGAAACACTGCCAGCTAATTGGATTAAATCTTTATCATTTCCTGTGAAACTGGGAGCGAAAGGGGAATATGAAGGAACGCTATCTCCTTATAATTAAAATCCCAACCTAATGACTGTGTTTTTATTAACATCCAACATCCAACCCTCTTTTCATGTGTGTCTCTTTGCCTTAAATCAAGCAGCCTGACGATGCTTAGGCTACTTTACCAATTTGATGATGTTGAATCATTTACTGTAGGGACACTCCCTTCTGCTAATTCATTTTACTCTGAGAGCAATCCTAGTCTTTGTTTCAATGTCCATACTATTTTAGAATACATGCCCAATGTATTTGTTTGTTCTAAATGGTATACTAGCTGGTGCCCATATTGGAACAGAACCATAGGCTGCGTTTACACAGGTCGCCCAATTCTGATCTTTTGCTAATAATTGGTGTTTTGACCAATCAGATCACATCTTTTGCCAATAATTTAGCAAAATATCAGAATTGGGCTGCTTGTATAAACACAGCCATATTATCCTATAATCCAAGTTACATATAACTCAATGCGCATGTGTCCTAATGTCAACAGCTGTTCAAAATCACTCCAAACCCAATATCCATAAAGATTTGAAGGACATAAAGGATATAGTTTTGCCTTTGAGAATGTGTTTTCCTCTGTAACTCCCACCAGCTGTCAGAGATCTCCCATCATCAGCTCTGATGGAGCAGAAAGAAGAGATCATCTCTGATCATCACACAGTTGGTGTTTGTGCTCCAGACACCGCCATCCTCCATCTGGTCACCAAGGTGGAAATATTATCATGTGGACATAAGACATTTGATCACTTTCCTTATGATGATCGTTTGATGTTCAACTATTCTATTGATCCAATGCTTACTACACTTACCAACACTTACTATGCCATATTTCCCTGCCTCTTCAACTCTACCTCATTCTCTTTCTCTTTCTTTCTCCCTCTCTCTCTCCTGTATCTGTCTCTCTCTCTCTTCCCCCTCCTCTCTCTCTTTCTCTGAGCTCAATAATAAACCTGTGAGCGTGCTGTGCAGTAAAACCCTGTCCCTGTCCACCCATGGGCCCTCCTCATCCTCTTAAATGACAATCAGAATTAATGGTATTACAGGGAGGGGAGATACTTCAGAGCCTCTTAAACCGGGCTCCATTATTGGCCTCTAGATTGGCAAGGTGGGGCTAGATGCACAGAGATAAGACTCAGAGGTAATGTATACTGGGTTTCATATCATCAGAAACAATAGAAAGTATCGGGATACATACCACACAGGACAATGCTAATGCTAAATGATTATAAAGACAGAAGAGGGAGGCTATAGGTCATTATTATTGTCATAATCATTAGGTTCCTGATCTCTCCACATGACAACATATCAGATTTATTATGACTACTTTATGAATTGGCACAGAGACATTATGAAACGTCACCAGTTTGGATTGGAAAGCCTGATAGTTCACTTAAAACACACTGAGCAAAGCTGAACAGCTAGGTTGTTTTTATTGGCCCATTACCTGATTGGTTGTTATGAAGGTGTGAGGGGATATTTTTGTATCACACTTAATAGCCGTGATGTATTTCCTCCCCAGTAATAACACAGACGCTGTTGCTGTTGCTCACCAATCCTGCAATCCCGTCCACAGTGACATCATACTAATTTCATCAGTGGCCCATGGCTCAGCCAAACCACTGGTGCGGACATCAATTCTCTATTAGCACACTGCTGTCAACATAGAGGCAAGCTACTTACTGCAAGCTCACTCTGTGGAGTGACTACTGTTTACATTTCTGGTAATAATGTGTTTACTTGAGCTGTCCAGGGAATCAGAGCCAGTGACAAATCCCTCCTTAAGGAAAAACTACTTATTCAGAATTAAAGAGAGTTCCTCGAAAACAACGGTTAGGAGAAACAGAGTGTGTGTGTGTGTGTGTGTGTGTGTGTATGTGTGTGTGTGTGTGTGTGTGTGTGTGTGTGTGTGTGTGTGTGTGTGTGTGTGTGTGTGTGTGTGTGTGTGTGTGTGCGTGCGTGCGTGCGTGCGTGTGCGTGTGCGTGTGTGTGCGTGTGCTCGTGTGCTCGTGTGCTCACGCACTTACTTGCGTATTAAACAGGGACGGCCTGTTCAATAGGGCGATATGGGCGACGCACTGCCAAACGGGAAAAGGAAGGGATTTTTTTTCTAATCAATTATATCACGGCAACAGTAGTTATCAGTGTTCACGTCTGATCTGCCAGCCACTAAATGTCAAATCAGGCTAAAGTCGTGCTTCAAATGGCCCCGCCTGTTTTTGGGGCGATTTCAGTCAAGTTGAAAATCGCCCAGAAGTCTCTCATAGCCTGTCATGTAAAATCTATTTTTTTCAAATTTCAAAGCTTTCAATACATTCTCTATGGGTGTCTGTGGGCTTGCACTTACGCGCTTTCGTCATACGTGACGTAACCATGAACGTAACTAAGACAATAGCGGCTAGCAGCGTCTCTGTTGCGACCTGCAGTGAGGCGTTATTTTATGTTTTTAATTTGTAGACTTAGTTTACAAACATTCTGCCAACCATGGATTTCCAGTGGTTGGTTTTGGACTGATCTTGTTGATCGTGTACATACCCGCTACGAACGGACTAAATAATGAAAACGCTGCTGGCAGCGGAATCCCAATACAGCTGGGAGACTTGGCTGGATGACAGAGTCCCGGACAGAGAAGTGGAGCCGGCCGGCTTCACCCTGGTCAGAGCGGACCGCGATCCTGGTAAGAGAGCGACTCTGTACCCCGACATTGAACTGCTTTCTGTGTCATTGCGACCTTACTATCTGCCCCGTGAGTTCCCCCAATTGTTTGTTACCGTTGTGTACTGTTGATAATCACAAGTTTACTGGAGAACTGAGACCAAGTAGAGACTTTGGACAGGGTGGATATGGTATAATAAAGGCAGTTTATTCAGAGGTAAAGATATCTGGAATCGCGTGCACGGACTCGTTCGTCAAACTCTTAGGGAGAAGAGAGCCCCGAAAACATTGTGTGCAGACATTTTATACAATAAATGATGTAGGTTGAATCTAGTAGTTCTGATCTTCTGATTGGTCCTGATGAGTTGGGCGAGGTCCCCTCCACTGTTGCATTGGCTCTGAGTCGGGTTCTCTGTCTTCAAATGTTCAGCCTAAAGAGAGGGGATTTTTGTGTGTGTGTGTGTGTGTGTGTTTAACAGTGATGATGTGTGTGTGTGTGTTATCAGTGATGATGTGTGTGTGTGTGTGTGTGTGTGTGTGTCCTCAGAGCAAGAACTCGTGAGTTGGAAGAACTGAGAGACCTATGGCGTGGGTGTTGTCCTTGGCCACCTGCTGACAAGGCTGACAAGATAGGACTCTTTTGTCCATTGTTATAGGATAGGAACAGCATTGATTGAAAACAAACGCCCAACACAAAATGGGTCATGCACAAGATTTTAGTCAGACCAAGCTATAACATTATATATTTACTACGACAGTACATTCAACCAAAAGCTAATATAACAAAGGCATCAGAGATTATTTATAATCTGTCACAGAAACTGGAATCCATCTCCCCAGATCAGTCAATAAATGCTTCTGGTATTGACTTATATGCTGCCCCTGTCTTCATGTTGTTGCTGGACATATCTTTTTTAAAATGTGTGTAGGTCACCTAAATCATCAGAAAAATTGCCCCTCCTGAGAATTTTTTCAGGAGCCGCCACTGGTATTAAATACACAATTCTAGTAAAGTGTCTTAACGATATCTCTCCCTTCTGCTCGAGGATAAGCAGAGATTTGGACTAATGATGTCATTTAAAAACAATAACATTTGGGAGTAAAACAGACAGACAGACCACTTAGCTGATGGCTAGTGGTTAGAGTGACAGCAGTGACAGTCAGCTAACCTGGAGGATGGTAGGCAGCTTGGCTCTAAGCAGCACTTGAGTAATATGGGGATGAGCTGCTTAGCCATAGTTTTTACCGTGATGATCCTGGATTTCTTAGAAACATCAATACACTTTCAATAGTTTTTTCAAATGGTGAGTGCATTGTCATATAACCTCTTGAGCCTTTTTTATATGTTTTTAATTTTATTTCACTTTTATTTAACCTGGTTAACCAGGCTAAGATAAAGCAAAGCAGTGCGATAAAAACAACAACAACACAGAGTTACACATGGGATAAACAAAAACATACAGTCAATAACACAATAGAAAATCTATATACAGTTTGTGCAAATGTAGTAAGTTATGGAGGTAAGGCAGTAAGTAGGCTATGGTGCAAAATAATTACAATTTAGTATTAACACTGGAGTGATAGATGTGCAGAAGATCATGTGCAAATAGAGATACTGGGGTGCAAATGAGCAAAATAAATAACAATATGGGGATGAGGTAGTTGGGTGGGCTAATTACGATGGGCTGTGTACAGGTGCAGTGATCGGTAAGCTGCTCTGACAACTGATGCTTAAAGTTAGTGAGGGAGACTACAATAAAAAAAGTGCTGGTTGAATTATTTGAGACTACAATATCAATTCAATTAAATTCAAATAACTTTTATTTCCTGGGAGGGACGAATGTGTGGTGAGGAATGATACATGCAAGACCAAAAACAACATAAACACAAAAACATGTAGGTTACAGTATAAAGGACTAGAAGCATTCTATGCAAGCCCAGGGTTTATACACATACTGTATATACAAATACAAATAAAAACTTCAAGAGGTAAGGAGTTTGATATGGCCCCACACGTAAGCTCTTGCCAGGGTGAGAAGTATTGCATGTGTAAACGCAGGTGTTCTCTCTCAATACATGCAGTACCTCAGCAACATAGCCACTACGCGACACTACACACCAATCCCCTGAACATTCAGTTAACCCTGCTCCACATTGGCTCCACCATATTGATTCAGAGAGAGCTTCTTCCTCTCCCTTCCTCTAAAAGCAGCCAAGTCGTGTGGCCAGCTACTCTATGCAGCTCCGCTCCCAGTGTCGTTTCCCTTCTGTCGCAGAGGGACAGACCAGGGATGAGGGAAAGCATCTGGAAAAACAAACAGGAAGCCCGGAGAGAGGAATCCTGGGATGAAATACTGCCGAGGTGGACGACTGCAGCGCTCTGCCATAATAGGGGGGGCTGGGGGTTGGGGGGTGAGGGGGATTGAGGGACCAAGAGAGGCTTTGGGCCCATTTGTACTGCATGCCTCATGAAAATATAATGAACAGGAGGCAGTGACCCGGCGCACACACACACACTTGCAAATGTATACACACACACACACACACACACACACATGCACGTATACGGTATACACATGCGCACGCACAAATGCGCCCGCACTCACACACACACACACACGTGTGCACACACACACACCCAAATAAACACACTGTACGGTCCAGCTCAAACACGCTCTAGGCTGCCAAGAGATTTGATAGCTGTTATTGACATTATGTTCTTTTTTATTGGTCTAACTGTAGTGAGAGTTGTTGTTAAATTCTTTGTGAGACGATATTATCAGAACAAAAGTAATGCAATATAGTCACTTAGCTCAAGAGCAAAGGACAGTCATGTCTGATGTCATTTTAGTGGAACATGAAATATCTAAACCATGTTATTTCATGCCTGTCTACACATACTCTTCATCGTGGAAATGTCTCACGCTGACATTTCAAATAGAATTTCAAGGATCTGTTTTGCAGCTGGGAGAACGGCTCAGTTTTATTGAAAAGGACTGGAGAGGTAAATGGATGTGTATCTGAGTGGTGGAAACGACATTGTGCAGAGCATGGAGCAGAGGGAGAGAGATCAATGACGATCATAAACAAAATACAATAAAGTCATCTATTGCCATTATGAGCAAATGGGCATTGTATTGGAGGCCATGTGCCGTTTGAAACATGTAGCGTTTAGCTTTGCCAAGAAACTTGAACGAACACATGGAAAACAATTGGCGTGTTATGCAAAACAAATGCACAGATGAATACTCTCTGTGGACCTCTTCCCTCTGCACCTCTTCACACACGAACACACACACACACACACACACACACACACACACACACACACACACACACACACACACACACACACACACACACTCTTCCCTTCCACACACACACACACACACACACTGACACACGCTAGCACGCGTCAGAGAAACCCGAGTGCTGTTTTGTCACACACCAACATCTGGATCATCTAAGGAAATGAACGACCATTCTGCTGTCATTTAACCTGCAAGCTATTGACCCACGTGTTGCAAAGTTTTCTTGGATACTTACAGAGGCCTGCTCAGGATACGGACCCGTACACCATAAATCATTGGGCTCCCTCCCTCCACGGGGTATTCGGCGTCTGGTTGTAATTTTTGGGTTTCTTTCGGAAACATTTAGAGTAGTGCACAGATTACCGCAGCGCCGTTTCAAATCCACGGCAGATGCTCCACACTGAAAGCTGTAAGAGATGCTTGCGAGGCAGATCATATATGATCGTATACAGGCAGGAGAAATGAATTACCCCAGAGTGGAATCCATATGGATGGAATTGATTTTAGTTTCTGTCATTCTTTCTGTTTTTATGGTATATTGATTAAGACTGGATGGTTGATAGTAATCCAGAGATATGCTCTGGTGATGGGGCAGTTTATGATGGTTGATAGTAATCCCGAGATATACTCTGGTGATGGGGCAGTTTAGGATGGTTGATAGTAATCCAGAGATATACTCTGGTGATGGGGCAGTTTAGGATGGTTGACAGTAATCCAGAGATATGCTCTGGTGATGGGGCAGTTTATGATGGTTGATAGTAATCCCGAGATATACTCTGGTGATGGGGCAGTTTAGGATGGTTGATAGTAATCCAGAGATATGCTCTGGTGATGGGGCAGTTTATGATGGTTGATATGAATCCAGAGATATGGTATGGTGATGGGGACAGTTTAGGATGGTTGATAGTAATCCAGAGATATGCTCTGGTGATGGGGCAGTTTAGGATGGTTGATATGAATCCAGAGATATGGTATGGTGATGGGGACAGTTTAGGATGGTTGATAGTAATCCAGAGATATGCTCTGGTGATGGGGCAGTTTATGATGGTTGATAGTAATCCCGAGATATACTCTGGTGATGGGGCAGTTTAGGATGGTTGATAGTAATCCTGAGATATGCTCTGGTGATGGGGCAGTTTATGATGGTTGATTGTAATCCAGAGATATGCTCTGGTGATGGGGCAGTTTAGGATGGTTGATAGTAATCCAGAGATATGCTCTGGTGATGGGGCAGTTTAGGATGGTTGATAGTAATCCAGAGATATGGTATGGTGATGGGGACAGTTTAGGATGGTTGATAATAATCCAGAGATATGGTATGGTGATGGGGACAGTTTAGGATGGTTGATAGTAATCCAGAGATATGCTCTGGTGATGGGGACAGTTTAGGATGATTGATAGTAATCCAGAGATATGCTCTAGTGATGGGGCAGTTTAGGATGGTTGATATGAATCCAGAGATATGGTATGGTGATGGGGACAGTTTAGGATGGTTGATAGTAATCCAGAGATATGCTCTGGTGATGGGGCAGTTTATGATGGTTGATAGTAATCCAGAGATATGCTCTGGTGATGGGGCAGTTTATGATGGTTGATAGTAATCCAGAGATATGCTCTGGTGATGGGGACAGTTTAGGATGGTTGATAGTAATCCAGAGATATGCTCTGGTGATGGGGCAGTTTATGATGGTTGATAGTAATCCAGAGATATGCTCTGGTGATGGGGCAGTTTATGATGGTTGATAGTAATCCAGAGATATGCTCTGGTGATGGGGACAGTTTAGGATGGTTGATAGTAATCCAGATATATGGTATGGTGATGGGGACAGTTTAGGATGGTTAATAGTAATCCAGATATATGGTATGGTGATGGGGACAGTTTAGGATGGTTAATAGTAATCCAGAGATATGCTCTGGTGATGGGGACAGTTTAGGATGGTTGATAGTAATCCTGAGATATACTCTGGTGATGGGGCAGTTTATGATGGTTGATAGTAATCCAGAGATATGCTCTGGTGATGGGGACAGTTTAGGATGGTTGATAGTAATCCAGAGATGTGCTCTGGTGATGGGGCAGTGTAGGATGGTTGATAGTAATCCAGAGATATGCTCTGGTGATGGGGCAGTTTATGATGGTTGATATGAATCCAGAGATATGCTCTGGTGATGGGGACAGTTTAGGATGGTTGATAGTAATCCAGAGATATGCTCTGGTGATGGGGCAGTTTAGGATGGTTGATAGTAATCCAGAGATATGCTCTGGTGATGGGGACAGTTTAGGATGGTTGATAGTAATCCAGAGATATGATCTGGTGATGGGGCAGTTTAGGATGGTTGATAGTAATCCAGAGATATGCTCTGGTGATGGGGCAGTTTAGGATGATTGATAGTAATCCAGAGATATGCTCTGGTGATGGGGCAGTTTAGGCATGAAGAGGGGAGTTGTTTTAGTTGTTTACAGCACATAATAAGGCTGTTCCTGGTGAGTATTGGAGGTAGTTATAGTAACTGTTGTGGTGCTGCTTTAAATGGAACAGTGATTCAGCAGTAGTACTATTCTGAGTCTATTGTAGCCTACACTCCTGCTTGTCTACACCGTCCTTCAGGCCGGATAGGAACAGTTGTCCTTGAACAAAATGTATGGATGATATTGCTTTTGAACTCAACTCTGGATAAAATGTGCTGAACTCGGAAGCAACAGAATTAAGTAACATATTTGCTTTGAACAGCTGCTGGCCACTGAACTCCATTCACTACACTAAAGACCGGAGAACAAAACGCCTGGTTCTCTGTCCTTGGCCATGAGAGGGAAAGAGGTAAATAATTCAACAAAACAAGACAGGACTAGGTAATAGAGCTGAGGCCTCTAGTAACTCAATCAGAACGTAACGTCTGAAGCTTACATCCCTGGCCCCAAGCCTGCAGGCCTGTTAAGCTCCACCCTGCCTTCAGCACACAGACACGGCTGCAGCCTGCAGCCTCTATGAGGTCAAAGGCTGTTTGTCGACCACAAACCACATGAAATTGGCTCACCTGTCGTAGCAGCCTGTGGAAGATCACAAGACGGTCATCGCTAGAGGCTTAGGTCCCGTATAAACACATGTGTGCGCTCACAGAGAGGCACACACACACATACGTTCTATATATGCACTGAGCAGTGCCCCTTTACATTCCACTCAAAAACTATATTTTGGTATTTGTTTAATTAGTCCACTGTTGTACAGAAAATGGCGCAGTATGATGCATTTTGTATCATATGATGCAAAACAAATCATACTGTGACACTTTCTATATCTTGAAAACCTGATTGCAGACATGCAAAACATTTTGGGACAGTATCAACAGTGGACTAACGAAGCAAATACCAAAATATTGTTTTTTTAGTGGAATTGTCCTTTAAAGTGCTTCAGATATGATTTCACTGATATGACTCAGTAACCCAATTGTACAATCTTCATTCACAAAGGTAAAGTTATCTATAGTACAGATATAAAACACAAATACTCTCCATTGACATATGGAAAGTACAGTTGCTTACAAAAGTATTCACCCCCCTTGCCATTTTTCCTATTTTGTTGCCTTACAACCTGGAATTAAAATGGATTTTGGGGGGGTTTGTATCATTTGATTTACACAACATGCCTACCACTTTGAAGATGCAAAATATTTTTTGGGGTGAAACAAACAAGAAATAAGACAAAAAAACAGAAAACTTGTCAATACTTTGTAGAGCCACCTTTTGCAGCAATTACAGCTGCAAGTCTCTTAGGGTATGTCTCTATAAGCTTGGCACATCTAGCCACTGGGATTTTTGCCCATTCTTCAAGGCAAAACTGCTCCAGCTCCTTCAAGTTGGATGGGTTCCGCTGGTGTACAGCAATCTTTAAGTCATACCACAGATTCTCAGTTAGATTGAGGTCTGGCCTTTGACTAGGCCATTCCAAGACATTTAAATGTTTCCCCTTAAACCACTCAAGTGTTGCTTTAGCAGTATGCTTAGGGTCATTGTCCTGCTGGAAGGTGAACCTCCATCCCAGTCTCAAATCTCTGGAAGACTGAAACAGGTTCCCTCAAGAATTTCCCTGTATTTAGCGCCATCCATCATTCCTTCAATTCTGACCTGTTTCCCAGTCCCTGCCGATAAAAAACTTCTCCACAGCATGATGCTGCCACCACCATGCTTCACTGTGGGGATGGTGTTCTCAGAGTGATGAGAGGTGTTGGTTTACACCAGACATAGAGTTTTCCTTGATGGCCAAAAAGCCCAATTTTTGTCTCATCTGACCAGAGTACCTTCTTCCATATGTTTGGGGAGTGTCCCACATACCTTTTGGTGAAGACCAAATGTGTTTGCTTATTTTTTCCTTTAAGCAATGGATTTTTTCTGGCCACTCTTCCATAAAGCCCAACTCTGTGGAATGTACAGCTTAAAGTGGTCCTATGGACAGATAGTCCAATCTCCGCTGTGGAGCTTTGCAGATTCCTTCAGGGTTATTTTCGGTCTCTTTGTTGCCTCTCTGATTAATGCCCTCCTTGCCTGGTCCGTGAGTTTTGGTGGGCGGCCCTCTCTTGGCAGGTTTGTTGTGGTGCCATATTCTTTCCATTATTTAATAATGGATTTAATGGTGCTCCGTGGGATGTTCAAAGTTTCTGATATGTTTTTATAACCCAACCCTGATCTGTACTTCTCCACAACTTTGTCCCTGACCTGTTTGGAGAGCTCCTTGGTCTTCATGGTGCCGCTTGCTTGGTGGTGCCCCTTGCTTAGTGGTGTTGCAGACTCTGGGGGCTTTCAGAACAGGTGTATATATACTGAGATCATGTGACACTTAGATTGCACACAGGTGGACTTTATTTAACAAATTATGTGACTTCTGAAGGTAATTGGTTGCACCAGATCTTATTTAGGGGCTTCATAGCAAAGGGGGTTAATACATATTCACGCACCACCTTTCCGTTATTAATTTTTTCGATTTTTATTTTTTTTTCATTTCACTTCACTAATTTGGACTATTTTGTGTATGTCCATTACATGAAATCCAAATAAAAATCAATTTAATTACAGGTTGTAATGCAACAAAATAGGAAAAATGCCAAGGGGGATGAATACTTTTGCAAGGCACTGTACAACGTTAAAGAAACAACTGCACTTCCTCTCACTGTTTCCTTAGACTGCCTGTTTAGTTTGGACAAGAGGAGGTTGAATGAATCATACCTCAAAGTTCAATAAGCCATGCCTCCATTCTTGCACAATATAGTTGTTGACAGCAGCCTGTTCTCTTTTCAGCACCTCATGTTCTTGTTCCAGGGGTGACCTATGTGTTTGGTGTGTTTCTCTCATTACCTACTGTGATATCACATAGTCATTACGTCTCTTAGAGGTCTAGTCAGCCTGACCATATTGGCTGTGCCTTTCTCTCAATTTGGTTCAATTGCACGTACATGATTTTGCCAATATAAACTAATGCTAAACCACACAAACATCAACGATGATGATTACAGCTGAGAAAAGATAATGGTAATGATGATGATTATAATAATTATAGTGGTACGATACCAAAATCACTTCTCTATGGACGAGAAGTAACATTCTATGTAGACTCAGCATGAGAAGTAACATTCTCTATGGACTCAGCACGAGAAGCAACATGTCAAAAATATTATTTAAAAGACAATCATAGCTAGAGTTTGTAGGCCTAGATAGGGCCCAGAGTTTTTCCAGGCCAGGTTGCAGGGTGAGTAAAAACTCCTGGCCACAGGTATAGGTGATGACAACCAATGTGTCACCAGAGCAAAAATGTACAGTGAAAAGAGGGAGGAAACAGACAGATATAGCTCCACATGGGCTCTGGTGCTCCTGATTACAAACCTCAAGACAGATGGAGAGATGGAAGATATGGAAAAGAGAGAAATAGAGAATGAGGCCTTTAGTCCATGAAATCAGCGCCAAAGCCATAAAGAATAGAGATTGGCAGGGAGAAATGGAGGGGGAGGGGAGAGAGAGAGAGGGAGAGAGATAGAGAGATAGAGAAATGTGGGGTTGGCCTAATGTCTCCAGTACAGGGATCTGAGGGAGAGCCAGTAAAGAGAGAGACAGAGAGGGGTGAAAAAGAGAGATTGGGGAATACAAGAGGAAAACAAACCTTAATGTCCTAAAATTACTTATTGGAAGACCTCACACTCAGCCTAAACATCCAACAACTTCTCATTCCTGACACAAAAACAGAATTCATAGTACAGAGGACAATGAGAACTTAACAATGAGAATGTCATTAATACAAGCAGCACATAGGAATGCACAGCCCACATTCTTTTGGGAATCAACTGTTGTTGAGGCTAGCAGCAAAACAGAAATACAATCCTCCATATCACCTCAAGTGAACAGAAAATAAGTTGAAGGACATTTACACACAAACTGGCCAAACGATGTAATGATCAAGGGTGTTTGGTGTTTTATAATGGGTTAGTGGTAAAGGGCTCCCTATACACACAACACAAGAATGGCCAACAAAAGACCCAAGGCTAGTTAATTATCCTGCTCACTGCATTAGAGTGGAGATGCCCCTCTCAAGGAAAATGCGTGTTGAGAATTAATTCATCTTCATGTAATATTCATTGAGTTATAATAACACTGTCCCTTACCACACACTTACCACGGCAATATAAAGTGCAGCATAATCGTGTTTTATCACAGTTTGGGCTGTGAAGTATGACACTAGACTAAATGAGATGCTGGTGTAATGTGGACTGCACAACACAGTGCCCCTACTGACTTGGCAGACTGCCCTGCAGTTTCCCACAAGCCACCAAAAGGAAATGTGGGGCCAGGTTTAAGATAAACCTTAACCACACCTACACAATGACTCTACTTATACTTGGCAACTGACAATATCTCTCTGGCTAACAATACAGAGATCCAGATTAATCTTTCTCTGTTATATCCTGCAATGCACAAGTCCTTATCCATGCTTTCTTTGCATTTTAATTTCAAGACTATTCACCTTTCTGTCAAGAACAGGATGATATGCATCGGTACTGAACACGCCACTGATATTTTTCCTGCATAATAGTGAAATGAAAGGAGCGATGATGAGAGAGAAAGAGACAGCAAGGGAGAGAGAGAGAGAGAGAGAGAGAGAGAGAGAGAGAGAGAGAGAGAGAGAGAGAGAGAGAGAGAGAGAGAGAGAGAGAGAGAGAGAGAGAGAGAGAGAGGGGGAGAGAGAGAGCGAGAGAGAGAGAGAGAGAGAGAGAGAGAGAGAGAGAGAGAACTAAAAAAACGAGTGAGAACACTCCTCTATCTTGGCTAGACCCAGAAACGGACTACAATCAATGAGTCTAGCTCTACAATAGCAGGAAATCTCATATTGGGGTCATGTATCCCTTATCTGACTGTGGATTTTCACATGCTAGATAATACTCTAATGGGGAATGGTGGGGAATGAATAATGATGTCAAAGGGAGTGTTATTTTTTCCCCAGGGCACTTGTTAACACACACTGGTAACGGACACAAAGTGAGGATCACACACTTTAGGGCACTTTCTCAAGTCCTCCCACACAAGTGGGCTAGATAAAGATCTGATTAATTATGACAAAAGGCGCCTTTCTATATAATTACTTTTTCTCACCACAGTTAGAGAAATTCATAAATAAATAAATAATTCAAGCCAAACGTAAAATGTAAAATTCAAGGCTCACAATTGAACAAAAAAATATTTGAACACAAAGGCAAAATAAATACTGCATTGGTAACATAAGAGGAGTCTCTACTTGTAACCCAGTTCAACTATTAAACAGTTCACGTCAACACAACCCATTGGTGCTCTTGTGTCACAATGTAGCTGTTAACCATTTTCACTGTGTTGGAGCGGGGTCAATTTCCCTCCTTAACATTACTGATTTATCAGGAGCAAGACAGGACAGGTGAAGGCAATATGAGGCATGCCTGTTAGAAATCCATCATATTACCTGTCCAGGTTTCAATTTTAGTGTGAGTCAAGATAAAGGAGACAAGAAAAGTAGACGTCTTTAGACAATTGTGATTCACGCTTGGCCTCTATCCTTCCCCAACATCTCCTTTGCAATCCAGACAGGTGTTGTGTGGGTAAACTGGCACCGGTGGACGCGCCACTCTAATTCCACTGACAGCTTTATGACCTTTTATGTGTCCCAGCTGCCTTGTTTATGGCCGGCTGACTGTGCGTTCATGTTCAACAACATTAAACATGCATAAGCTAGGCTCTGCGGCCCATCACACTGCACGGTACACACACCCTCTGAGCCTCGCGCTGCTAATGCTAGACGCTAACATGTCTACAGGGGGAAACATGGAGGACATGAAAGCCGTAAAAGACAAGCGGAAATTGAAATGTTGGAATTTGTTGCATGTATGACGATGGCGATATGGTGGCTTATGACATGGAACACAATAGAACTATAAATCATGAACTTGGTGGAAACATTAAGATATTATACAATGAGGTGTTTGTTGGTTCAGTATGACCAAGTGGGATTGAGAAAACAGTCATGTTTTGATAGAGAGGGGCTCCTATACTAAGACATGGGTTTTATGGGACCCCCTAGCTCCCCCATAGTAAGTCTGATTTATTTCCCCTGTCCGTACAGTGAGACAAGGTCAGAAGAGGTGAGGTGGAGGGACCAACGGCTCCAGGAGCGCCGACCCTGCGGACCCTGAGGCATGATGGGTAATTAATAATGACTCTGGGAAAATGTTCCAAAAAACAGAAGCTGCCCTTGTTCCTGGAGTACAGTAACCTACTCATCAGATTAGTGGAGTGGAGTGGAGTGTGTGTGTTTGTGTGTGTGTGTGTGCGTGCGTGTGTGTGCAAGTGTGCAAGTGTGCAAGTGTGTGTGTTTGTGTGTGTGTCAAGGAATCGGAGAGGATACAGCCAGTGATTTATGGACCATTGTTGTTTGGAGGGTATTTGGCCAGAGTGCCTGTTCTTATCAAGCATGTAGGCATTGGACCTCACTGGAGCTCTCTCTGACCCCTCTCGCTCTAAATCTCAACGCCCTAGCCCCTGTGAACCAGATAGGAACCCTAGCCCCTGAGACCTCCAAAGAATGAGTCCAGCTTACACTCTTGATAAATCTTACATGTTGTCCCACTTCCTAGATCCAGTTTCTCAGGTACTCCATTCTTTCCATCTGAGAACCATAGCCGTGCTTCTTTACTCTCTAGAATAAGACAGAGAATCAGATCCTTTATCTCTATCTGTGTCGCTGTCTGTGATGGCTGCCCTGGGGATGGGGATGGGGTGGGGAGGCGGGGAGCCATATGGAACACGTCGGTTCCTGAAATGAAGAGGTTGGAGTTTCAGTGGGCCGCGACTGTTAAATCTGGGCAGCTTCCCTGCTCCTTACCAAGCAGGCCTGGCTGGATAGTCAATGAAAAGAGAGGGAGAGAAAGAGAGAGAGAGAGAGAGAGAGAGAGAGAGAGAGAGAGAGAGAGAGAGAGAGAGAGAGAGAGAGAGAGAGAGAGAGAGAGAGAGAGAGAGAGAGAAGAGAGAGAGAGAGAGAGAGAGAGAGAGAGAGAGAGAGAGAGAGAGTGAGTGAGGGGGCAAGAGAGAGAGGGGGAAAGAGAGAGAGGGAAAGAGAGAGACAGAGAAGTAGAGAAATGGCAGAAAGAGGAAGAAAAAACAGGGAGAAAAGGGAAGAGATAAATAGAAAGATAAAAAGATAAAAAGAGAGAACATAAAAATGATGTAATTCATCAGCTAACTTCCCTGCCATGCAGCGAGAGGAGAGGAGGCCTCAGTATCGCGGGTCATAACAAAACATGTCAGTATCATTATCGGCCTAAAGATATGATTAGAGCCACTCTGGGCCGTGTCCCTCTCTCTCTCCTCTCTCTTCTTCACATGAGGAATCTATTCTTCTCCGCTCCCCCTGTTTTGTCTTTCTTTTTTAAATGGAGGTTATAATTTGGTTGTCTGGAGCTGATCCAGGGAATGAACAGTACAGTGCCCATGCCTGATCAGGCCCGCTGTAGGCCCAGCCTGGCCCAGGGACCACTGCCACAACTATTCATTTAACACAGCAGCCATGCTGACTCTTACTATCACTGAAGAAGCGTGGTGGTGTGTGTATGTGACTGTGTGTGTGTGTGTGTGTTTGAAGTAACACTATGAAATATGGGTGTTTTGAAGACCCGCATGAAGTCAATGTGAGCGTATAGAACACCCACCTGGTCTCATGTGCATGTGTGTGTGAATTCCCCTCAGCAGATAAAAGCATTAGCTACAGCTGTTCATGGACATTTATATGGTTTGGTAACAAGGTAGCTACAAGCACATAGGGGCGGGAAGTGTGTGTGCAGACACACACACACAACACACAAACACACAAACACACACACACACAGGCCTCTATCCAGGGTTCAGCGATTTGCTCTTTATTAAAAACAAACAGAAGAGTAACAGGGCTGATGGAGGAGTGTTCAGACATGAAACTGCTGCTTTCGTTTATGAAGGCCAGGAGTCCCAGATTCCCCAGAGACAACCCACAGTAAAAGAAAGTAGCAGCCAGTGCAGATTAATATTATTTTGCTCCAGTATGGGAAGAGTTCTTTTAAAGGTCAACTACCCCGTAGATCCAACTACCCCTCTGGTTTTAAACGGCCTATGTGGCATCGCTATGAGACAGAAACATTAATTATAGTGTCAAAATCGAGTACAAAGTGTAAATAGGATCATTTTGGTCATAAAGTCAGTCTCGTACAAAACAGACGAATGTAAACGAGTTTGTCTCGATTTATTGGAGGGTTGGGTATGGATTATGATCACGCCCACTTGCCCAGTGCCCACAAACACGAGAGAAGCAGCTGTACTGCGCTCTAGCCAATCATAGCAGCCAGAACCTCCAGACAGTGAGACAGACATGTCCATTAAGCAGCGCCTCAGACTTGTTTACATAAGACAACACGTTGCCGATGTTATGCTAAAATAACTCTTGGCCCTAAGCCCTTTATGGAGTGGCCACTCGCTGATGTGTTTGATAGTGTCAATCACTCCAGTCTGCCACTTTTGGCAAAATGAGAATTGAGACAATCAGAGCACACTTGTATCCCAACCCCAACTTGTCAATATTCCAAAAGCCATTGGCGAGCATCTTGTGCCACCCCGCGACCTGTTTTGTAACATGATTCCCTATGAAACATGTTTTATTTATTTTATTTAACCTTTATTTAACTAGGCAAGTCATTTAAGAACAAATTCTTATTTACAATGACGGCCTACACCGGCCAAACCCGGACGACGCTGGGCCAATTGTGCGCCGCCCTATGGTGCGCCCAGACAGAGGCACACTCTAATAGATAGCGAGAAAGTTGTAAAGAACTAAACGTCACCGAAGCACACAGGTCACCACTCGCCAGTGACTTGATAAGCTGATTGTGGCCTGGCTGCTCAATGTGCCTGCTAGTTACTACTTGCTAGCTTCATTGACAACAGTACATGGCAGGGTACGATATGCGAACATAACATACCCATATCAAATCACACCTCCAAGATAACTATTGTTTGGCTTCAATTATGGCCACTATCATTTCTTAATGAGCAATCTTCAAAATTAGGCCAAATCAGGAAGTGCTGTCGCCTTTTAAAGAGCAACGTTACATCTGTCTGTTCCATTTTGGTGGAGAGACTGGAGGCATGAGGTACACACACATGCATGCGCACAAACAGACACGCACATGTGTAACAGTGTTGCTTCCGTCCCTCTCCTCGCCCCTACCTGGGCTTGAACCAGGGACCCTCTGCACACATCGACAACAGTCACCCTCGAAGCACCGTTACCCGTCGCTCCACAAAAGCCGCGGCCCTTGCAGAGCAAGGGAAACAACTACTTCAAGGTCTCAGAGCGAGTGACGTCACCGATTGAAACGCTACTAGTGCGCACCGCTAACTAGCTAGCCATTTCACACCGGTTACACACGCACACTGAAAGGGGTTCATTCATTTATAGTGGACGAGCTGTTATCATCTCTGATCCATATCAAGCTCACACACACCAGTCAGGGGTCTGTGAGTGGCCAAGGAATATCAGTGTCTCTTCTCTTCTAACAGATGATTGGGCTGTACAGTCTGTGCCCTCTGGTTCTGAGTTGTGACAAGGATAACAGTACACAAAATTACAGGGTGTCCCAACTCCTCTACCTCCTCTTTTACTACTGACACCTACAGTCATTTTCTTTCCCTTAAAATCTCTCACACTTCTACTGTTTCTAGCCAGGATATGAATGGTTATGACATGTTTAAAACAGAGGAAATATGGCATGTGAGAGTATGAACATACAGTATATGTGTAATGGATTTCATATACAGCTGTGTAGGAAGTGAGTGTCTTTACATTTGATAAAATCATGTATTGTAATCAGCTGTATAGTAGGTGTTTGATTAATTAAGTATGTTAAGGATAATGACAGATGTGCAGGTGCTCTAGAGACTCTCACCCCTTCACCCCCACAGTTTCCTGTCTAACCCTGCCTGCCTCCACTCCTGTGGCCTCCATTGCTCCCCTCACAGGCCTCAACACCAAGGCAGGTAATGGGCTTTGACACAATGGAGTGTGTGTGTGTGTGTGTGTGTGTGTGTCTGTGTGTGTACTGAGATCTGGGCAGGAGTAACATCATGCAGGAAACAGATTAACTAACTTGTCTTGATAATGGCCTTTAAGTCACCTTCAATGCATCTTGCTGTCATGTCTAACACTTCAGCATAGGAAACAAACCTCCTGTTCTCCGTTCTACTGTTGTCTGACAGAGTGTGTTGTGATGGCTACTTGACTGGAACTGTTGATATGAAAGCATCCGGGCAGCCTGTTCATTGAGCCTTTTGATAATTTTCTGATAACTGTCTTCCTTTCTTAGTAATGCAGCGAGTCTTCCCAAAATCAACAATGAGAAAACAAGATTGCTGCGACATGGCAGCAATCTTTGTGACAATGGCAATGACTACAAACGCAGCAGAACATGTTGCATTTGAATAAGCACACAGTCATAAATGGAGGCCTTCACAAGAAATTATACACTGCTCAAAAAAATTAAGGGAACACAAAAATAACACATCCTTGATCTGAATGAATGAAATAATCTTCTTTACATAGTTGAATGTGCTGACAACAAAATCACACAAAAATTATCAATGGAAATCAAATTTATCAACCCATGGAGGTCTGGATTTGGAGTCACCCTCAAAATTAAAGTGGAAAACCACACTACAGGCTGATCCAACTTTGATGTAATGTCCTTAAAACAAGTCAAAATGAGGCTCAGTAGTGTGTGTGGCCTCCACGTGCCTATATTTACATTTTACATTTACATTTACATTTACGTCATTTAGCAGACGCTCTTATCCAGAGCGACTTACAAATTGGTGCATTCACCCTATAGCCAGTGGGATAAGCACTTTACAAAATGTTTTTATTTTTTTTTATTTTTTTTTGGGGGGGGGGGGGGGGGGTAGAATGATTACTTTATCCTATCCCAGGTATTCCTTAAAGAGGTGGGGTTTCAAATGTCTCCGGAAGGTGGTGAGTGACTCCGCTGTCCTGGCGTCGTGAGGGAGCTTGTTCCACCATTGGGGTGCCAGAGCAGCGAACAGTTTTGACTGGGCTGAGCGGGAACTATGCTTCCGCAGAGGAAGGGGAGCCAGCAGGCCAGAGGTGGATGAACGCAATGCCCTCGTTTGGGTGTAGGGACTGATCAGAGCCCGAAGGTACAGAGGTGTCCTGTTTCCCTCACTGCTCCATAGGCAAGCACCATGGTCTTGTAACAGATGCGAGCTTCAACTGGAAGCCAGTGGAGTGTGCGGAGGAGCGGGGTGACGTGAGAGAACTTGGGAAGGTTGAACACCAGACGGGCTGCGCCATTCTGGATGAGTTGTAGGGGTTTAATGGCACAGGCAGGGAGCCCAGCCAACAGCGAGTTGCAGTAATCCAGACGGGAGATGACAAGTGCCTGGATTAGGACCTGTGCCGCTTCCTGTGTAAGGCAGGGTGGTACTCTCCGAATGTTGTAGAGCATGAACCTGCAGGATCGGGTCACCGCCTTGATGTTAGCGGAGAACGACAGGGTGTTGTCCAGGGTCACGCCAAGGCTCTTCGCACTCTGGGAGGAGGACACAACGGAGTTGTCAACCGTGATGGCGAGATCATGGAACGGGCAGTCCTTCCCCGGGAGGAAGAGCAGCTCCGTCTTGCCAAGGTTCAGCTTGAGGTGGTGATCCGTCATCCATACTGATATGTCTGCCAGACATGCAGAGATGCGATTCACCACCTGGTTATCAGAAGGGGGAAAGGAGAAGATTAGTTGTGTATCGTCAGTGTAGCAATGATAGGAGAGGCCATGTGAGGATATGACAGAGCCAAGTGACTTGGTGTATAGGGAGAATAGGAGAGGGCCTAGAACTGAGCCCTGGGGGACACCAGTGGTGAGAGCACGTGGTGCGGAGACAGCTTCTCGCCACGCCACTTGGTAGGAGCGACCGGTCAGGTAGGACGCAATCCAGGAGTGAGCCGCGCCGGAGATGCCCAGCTCGGAGAGGGTGGAGAGGAGGATCTGATGGTTCACAGTATCAAAGGCAGCAGACAGGTCTAGAAGGACAAGAGCAGAGGAGAGAGAGTTAGCTTTAGCAGTGCGGAGAGCCTCCATGACACAGAGAAGAGCAGTCTCGGTTGAATGACCAGTCCTGAAACCTGACTGGTTTGGATCAAGAAGGTCATTCTGAGAGAGATAGCAAGAGAGTTGGCTAAAGACGGCACGCTCAATAGTTTTGGAAAGAAAAGAAAGAAGGGATACTGGTCTGTAGTTGTTGACATCAGCGGGATCGAGTGTTGGTTTTTTGAGAAGGGGTGCAACTCTCGCTCTCTTGAAGATGGAAGGGACATAGCCAGCGGTCAAGGATGAGTTGATCAGCGAGGTGAGGTAGGGGAGAAGGTCACCGGAGATGGTCTGGAGAAGAGAGGAGGGGATAGGGTCAAGCGGGCAGGTTGTTGGGCGGCCTGCAGTCACAAGTCGCAAGATTTTATCTGGAGAGAGAGGGGAGAAAGAAGTCAAATCATAGGGTAGGGCAGTGTGAGCAGGACCAGCAGTGTCATTAGACTTAACAAACGAGGATCGGATGTCGTCAACCTTCTTTTCAAAGTGGTTGACGAAGTCATCCACAGAGAGAGAGGAGGGGGGGGGGGGAGGATTCAGCAGGGAGGAGAATGTGGCAAAGAGCTTCCTAGGGTTAGAGGCAGATGCTTGGAATTTAGAGTGGTAGAAAGTGGCCTTAGCAGCAGAAACAGATGAAGAAAATGTAGAGAGGAGGGAGTGAAAAGATGCCAGGTCGGCAGGGAGTTTAGTTTTCTTCCATTTCCGCTCCGCTGCCCGGAGCTCTGTTCTGTGAGCTCGCAATGAGTCATCAAGCCACGGAGCTGGAGGGGAGGACTGAGCCGGCCGGGAGGATAGGGGACACAGAGAGTCAAAGGATGCAGAAAGGGAGGAGAGGAGGGTTGAGGAGGCAGAATCAGGAGATTGGAGGGAGAAGGATTGAGCAGAGGGAAGAGATGATAGGATGGAAGAGGAGAGAGTAGTGGGAGAGAGAGAGCGAAGGTTGCGGCGGCGCATTACCATCTGTGTAGGGGCAGAGTGAGTAGTGTTGGAGGAGAGCGAGAGAGAAAAGGATACAAAGTAGTGGTCGGAGACATGGAGGGGAGTTGCAGTGAGATTAGTAGAAGAGCAGCATCTAGTAAAGATGAGGTCAAGCGTATTGCCTGCCTTGTGAGTAGGGGGGGACGGTGAGAGGGTGAGGTCAAAAGAGGAGAGGAGTGGAAAGAAGGAGGCAGAGAGAAATTAGTCAAATGTAGACGTAGGGAGGTTGAAATCCCCCAAAACTGTGAGGGGTGAGCCATCCTCAGGAAAGGAACTTATCAAGGCATCAAGCTCATTGATGAACTCTCCAAGGGAACCTGGAGGGCGATAGATGACAAGGATATTAAGCTTAAATGGGCAAGTGACTGTGACAGCATGGAATTCAAATGAGGAGATAGACAGATGGGTTAGGGGAAAAATTGAGAATGTCCACTTGGGAGAGATGAGGATTCCTGTGCCACCACCCCTCTGACCAGATGCTCTCGGGGTATGCGAGAACACATGGTCAGACGAGGAGAGAGCAGTAGGAGTAGCAGTGTTTTCAGTGGTAATCCATGTTTCCGTCAGCGCCAGGAAGTCGAGGGACTGGAGGGTAGCATAGGCTGGGATGAAGTCAGCCTTGTTGGCAGCAGAACGGCAGTTCCAGAGGCTGCCTGAGACCTGGAACTCCAGGTGTGGGGTGCGTGCAGGGACCACCAGGTTAGAGAGGCAGCAGCCACGCGGTGTGAGGCGTTTGTGTAGCCTGTGCGGAGAGGAGAGAACAGGGATAGGCAGAGGCATAGTTGACAGGCTGTAGCAAATGGCTACAATAATGCAGAGGAGATCGGAATGAAATGAACTAAACATCTGGGAAAGGAGAGAGTAGGGCCTCCCTCACCAAAACTCCCAAATATAACTCACCCAACTTCCACCTCAGAAACTATAATTGTTTCACTGAACCACCCGAATAAAAACTCTCCCAACTTCCACTTTAGAAATTAGAATTGTTGTGAACTACAGCGGTTCAATGTTTCAAGGAATAGACTCAACTTACTTTATTCAGCTAGCTAACTATGACACCATAGCTAACTAGCATGCTAGCATCCAATAACACACAGTTTAGCACCAATACTTGGTTACAACAAACTACCAATAGTGTGTTAACACACTAAACAGATAATTCGTGTCCGTGTCTAGTTCCTTTCATAACGAAGCAATAATTAAACGTTGGCTAGCTAGCACAAATATATTGTATTTAGCTGCTACAGTACAGCTAGCTGGTCGTGTTGGCTAGCTAGCAATGGCTGCTGTGTTGACTTTGTTTGAAAAACGGCGGCGCTGCGAACAAATGTAGCTGGCTAAAAGGATATTGTATCTAGTTGCTACCGTTGCTAATAGCTACTCGCCAGCTAGTCCAGGAGGTGAGTTAGCTAGCTAGCTAGCTTCGTGCTACACCCGGCACCGCCGAATACAATGCTAGCCTACAATAACTACCCACAACAGCCCACGATGCCTACCTACAATACCTAACTACAATCTAAATACATAGTTTAAGCCTTACTCGACAAAGCCCAAGCTATGTATAAAGCCAAACTTACCCGACGCCAGCTGTCTGGGTGGCAGACAAGACGACATTGGTCTTCTGCAATCAGTAGCTGTAATTAAGTACAGTAGCTACTAACTACCTAACGTTAATGCCTCAGATAATGAGGTTAGAAAAACAGCTGACTGGTAGGTAGCTAGCTGGCTTAATTACAGGTACTCTTAAGCGTGAAATAACATTGGAAACAACTATCCACAGTTGCTAAAAGTTACCAGTAGCTACCCGCTAGCTAGCTAGCTTTATTGGTCCAGGTAGTGGGTTAGCTAACCTCGTGCTTCGCCGGGCTCCGCCGTATACAATACTTACCTACAATAATTACCTACAATAACCTACAATAACTACCTAAATAAACTACCTACAATACCTAACTACAACTACCTACCTACAATTTAAATACATGGTTTAAGCTTTACTCAACACCATATAAGAAGCCAAGCTTACCTCCTCTTGCTCAGTAAGCAAATACCCAAAAAAGATACCTGCCGTAGGTCAGACACGACAACATTCTCTGACATGTATGACCTCCCTACAACACCTGGGCATGCTCCTGATGAGGTGGCGGATGGTCTCCTGAGGGATCTCCTCCCAGACCTGGACTAAAGCATCCGCCAACTCCTGGACAGTCTGTGGTGCAACGTGGCGTTGGTGGATGGAGCGAGACATGATGTCCCAGATGTGCTCATTGGATTCAGGTCTGGGGAACGGGCGGGCCAGTCCGTCAATGCCTTCCTCTTGCAGGAACTGCTGACACACTCCAGCCACATGAGGTCTAGCATTGTCTTGCATTAGGAGGAACCCAGGGCCAACCGCACCAGCATATAGTTTCACAAGGGGTCTGAGGATCTCATCTCGGTACCTAATGGCAGTCAGGCTACCTCTGGCGAGCACATGGAGGGCTGTGCGGCCCCCCAAAGAAATGCCACCCCACACCATGACTGACCCACCGCCAAACCGGTCATGCTGGAGGATGTTGCAGGCAGCAGATCGTTCTCCACGGCGTCTCCAGACTCTGTCACGTCTGTCACGTGCTCAGTGTGAACCTGCTTTCATCTGTGAAGAGCACAGGGCGCCAGTGGCGAATTTGCCAATCTTGGTGTTCTCTGGCAAATGCCAAACATCCTGCACGGTGTTGGGCTGTAAGCACAACCCCCACCTGTGGACATCGGGCCCTCATACCACCCTCATGGAGTCTGTTTCTGACCGTTTGAGCAGACACATGCACATTTGTGGCCTGCTGAAGGTCATTTTGCAGGGCTTTGGCAGTGCTCCTCCTGCTCCTCCTTGCACAAAGGCAGAGGTAGCAGTCCTGCTGCTGGGTTGTTGCCCTCCTACGGCCTCCTCCACGTCTCCTGATGTACTGGCCTGTCTCCTGGTAGCGCCTCCATGCTCTGGACACTACGCTGACAGACACAGCAAACCTTCTTGCCACAGCTTGCATTGATGTGCCATCCTGGATGAGCTGCACTACCTGAACCACTTGTGTGGGTTGTAGACTCTGTCTCATGCTACCACTAGAGTGAAAGCACCGCCAGCATTCAAAAGTGACCAAAACATCAGCCAGGAAGCATAGGAACTGAGAAGTGGTCTGTGGTCACCACCTGCAAAACCAGTCCTTTATTGGGGGTGTCTTGCTAATTGCCTATAATTTCCACCTGTTGTCTATTCCATTTGCACAACAGCATGTGACATTTATTGTCAATCAGTGTTGCTTCCTAAGTGGACAGTTTGATTTCACAGAAGTGTGATTGACGTGGAGTTACATTGTGTTGTTTAAGTGTTCCCTTTATTTTTTTGAGCAGTGTATGATTACATTTCAACTGCTTAATCACTGCAGGCCCGGTACTCATAACTCAGCCCGGTCGGCACAGCTGTGACACTTTTTCATTCTCTCTTTTTTAAGGGGATAAAGGAGAGACAGAGTCATTGTAAGAGGGGGAGGGACAGGGGTACATTGTCATTGAAACATAGTGCTTTAGCTCTGTTGCATTGGTGTCAAAGGCATACACTGTCTATGGTACACTATATATACAGAAGTATGTGGACACCCCTTCAAATTAGGATTCCGCTATTACAGGTGTATAAAATCGATCACACAGCCATGCAATCTCCATAGACAAACATTGGCAGTAGAATGGCCTTACTGAAGAACTCAGTGACTTTCAATGTGGCACCATCATAGGATGACACTTTCCAACAAGTCAGTTCGTCAAATTTCTGCACTGCTAGAGCTGCTCTGGTCAACTGTAAGTGCTGTTATTGTGAAGTGGAAATATCTAGGAGCAACAACGGTTCAGCCGCGAAGTGGTAGGCCACACAAGCTCACAGAAAGGGACAGCCGAGTGCTGAAGCACGTAACACGTAACAATCGTCTGTTCTCGGTTGCAACACTCACTACTGAGTTCTAAACTACCTCAGGAAGCAACATCAGCACAAGAACTGTTCGTCGGGAGCTTCATGAAATGGGTTTCCATGGCCGAGCAGCCGCACACAAGTCTAACATGACCATGCGCAATGCCAAGCGTCGGCTGGAGTGGTGTAAAGCTTGCCGCCATTGGACTCTGGAGCAGTGGAAATGCGTTCTCTGGACTGATGAATCACGGTTCACCATCTGTCAGTCCGACGGACGAATCTGGGTTTGGCGAGCCAGGTCTAATCGCCCAACATCAGTCCTTGACCTCACTAATGCTCTTGTGGCTGAATGGAAGCAAGTCCCCGCAGCAATGTTCCAACATCTAGTGGAAAGCCTTCCCAGAAGAGTGGAGGCTGTTATAGCAGCAAAGGGGGGGCCAACTTGATATTAATGCCCATGATTTTCGAATGAGATGTTCGACAAGCAGGTGTCCACATACTTTTGGTCATGTAGTGTATGTCTACTAGTGATCTGATAGGGCCAACAGGGACCTGCACGCCATTTCTTCAGATACAGGAGGAGAAAGAGGAGGAGGAGCGTAGGAGATGGAAGAGATGGAAGAAAGGAGAAAGCAGAGATTATATTGAAGCAAGAGGAGGGGCAAGAAGAAAGGTTGAGGTGCAGAAAGAAAAAGCAGAAGACAGTCTAGGAAGAAGAGGTGGAAAAGCAGGAGGAGGAGAAAAAGACAGGGAGGGAGGAGAAATGCTTTAGTCTGATTTGTATCGGACCGTAATAAAGTGGGCATCTCCCTCCCTGGCTGTTTAATATGCGAATATGCAGAGCAGCCCTCACCTGACAGCTCACCATTAGTAAAATGGTGCCTGAGAGCGCAGGTAGCCATAGCTCATCTATATAAAAATACATGATGATGGTTTTACACAGAGTCATCTTTTAGAGATGGGACCATGTGCCAGGATGTGGCAGATACCCAGAAGTGCACACAGTGATAACTCTAAAGTCTCTAGTAGCTCTAGATCTATGCATCCATTTAACCTATAGCGCTATATAGCAGAGGGAAATGGATTAGATCAAATGGTGAAAATGTCATGTTTGTATGTAGAAAGAAAAACTCCAGGTTATCATGTGAGTTTTGTCATGTGCTTTCTCATTTATAGCACTATAGGTTTCACACACTCACGTTTAGGGCGGAATCCTGATAATTCTGGATATGGCCGAACTGATAAAACATCAAACTCTGCTTAGCCT
This sequence comes from Coregonus lavaretus, assembly GCF_964263955.1. Lineage (NCBI taxonomy): Eukaryota > Metazoa > Chordata > Actinopteri > Salmoniformes > Salmonidae > Coregonus > Coregonus lavaretus. The sequence goes on from NC_140024.1 coordinate 16,572,120, forward strand.
AATAGATAGGAAACATACTACGTCATTGTCCCACACCACTGACATGTTTGGCCAGTTTTATACCTCACCATCTGGAAGAGCATAATTTAACCCTTCTAATTTGATGAAACAATTTTCTTTATGCATCCATGATGGATGCCTGTGTTAGTTACACACTTTACTCTTCAGTGAGCCAAAAGTCCCACCCGCCTAGCCAATCCATTTAAGAGATATGATGCCCTTATGCTTCATATGAAAAGCATTCATACATACATTACACAAGTGTTTTTAAAGGATAGCACATGTGCTGTGTTCACTGTAACACTGTAACCATGAAACCATAGGCAAACTAGATGAAGTCAAGGCCCACATTAAAATCATAATCCATTATGGATCACCTTGTCAGTTAATCCGTTTGGGAATAAAGTCAATTTATGAATCACATATGTACTTTAGTCCTAGCGATCATTTATCTCCACTCCAGATCAATCCCTCAGGTAGCTGGACCACAGATCAGGCAGAGATACATTTACACATTACAAATCCCCTTATATCAGAGACTTTACACACTACACTTCCCCAGTCCCTCATCATAAAGGCTTCATAGTGAGACCCACAGAGGACCAGACGGGGGCAGGGAGGGGAAGACAGAGAGCAGGAAGTGAAGTCATCCAGTGTCCAGCCCCTAGAGGCCTGCTAATACCTACTCTGGCTCCATGTATTTTACATGAACAATCCTCAGAGGGCACAGAGGATAGGAATCTTCCACTATTTAAATACAGGATTTGGGACATCAAAGCCCAGTCGATATTGGAATAACAGAAATAATTAGGGATGTGGAGGGAGGCAGAAATAGACACATTTCCATAAGATGATAATTAGTCCCAGGGCTAGCTGGGTCAGGATTGCGCATGCATGTGTGTGTGCGTGTGTGTGCGTCGGGGGGGGGGGGATCATGTCTGAAATATTCCAACTAAGTATCGATTCCCATTCAATAATCTCAGTAAATAATGTTGAATGGAAGGGACAGTAGTAAATTATATCAAAGGAGATATTCCTCTGCCCAATTGATGTTAGCTCACAGTATTGAATAAATATAGTTAAACTGAGTGAAGATAAAATGTAATATATCCTACATACAGACACAATGGTACTATAAAAATACAGTATCTGGCTGGACACTTTCATTAGGTATCCCGCTCCATAACATCCACAAGTTATGTTTTATCTTTCATTTTCCATCATTCTAAATGAGCCTCTGATTAATACTTACCATAGCCCCTGTACAGCCCTGTGTGACAGATAAAGATCATAAAACCTATTTTCTGGGTACTGTAAGGTCAACTACGTACGTTGTTCCTTTGATCAACATAATGAGGAGAAAGTCTGGTCACACGTGCGTGGTGAATGATTTCATGACTGTGTGCATGACGGGTGAAGCGGCAGAAACCACAATTACCTTCAAGCTTAAATCAAACGGGACCAGTGAACTAAAATCACACTTCTCTCAGTACAGTCATATACAGCGTCTTGTTCTATTTCATGTTCTGGAGTAAAAAAAGAGAAGGGTTTGTTTTCTCCTGCTGAGAGGCACATTTAAGAGGGGCCAGCTAGTCTGTCTCCTTATCTACGTAATAACCCCTCCACAGACCTGCCAACACGGGTAAACACAGGGTGCTAAGGGTGTGTGCATGTGTGTGTGTCTCTGTGTGTGTATGCGTGCGTACGAGCCTGAACGTCTTTCAGCATCAACTTCAAGATCCAGGACCAGTTAGTGAAAACCACACCAGCCAGTGGAAGTGTGGTGTTGGGAGCTGGGCGCTCCAAGCCTCCCCTCCACTTCCCCCCATAAGAACGATCGACTCTGGCTCCGTCTGGCACGTCTACTGGCCTGTAAGTTCTTTCCCTGCGTTTCCACATTCAATCACTCAACAGCCTTTAAAACAGAGTGCCGCACTCCAATACACAGTCAGAAACACGCTATGAAATCTGATTTATTTACACCCACAAAAATCTCTCCCCCAGGACGCATTACCACCTCAATAAAAGCAAAGGGGAAGTTGCCTTGGAGAGAGGGGGAAAGGAAGCTGAATGCTGGTGAACCTTTTGTTTCCTTTTTTCTCTTCTTTTTTCTGCTCTTCTTCTGGAGTTTGTCATGTTTAGGCATTACCAGGAAACCAGCGCACGGCTGACTGGCTGACTGGCTGACTTGCTGGCTTTCTGCCTGATGACTGTCAGAGTCATCGCCATGGTGATGGATGGATGGAAGATGGATAAAGTGATACTTCCTGCTGCTCACCCGACCGGACCCCTCCGAGCTCCTCCCCTTCATCGCTCATCACTCATCGCCACGCTGACCTTGTGTGATCTGCACATGCTCGGTTGAGTCGGCGTTGAAGGGAGGCATCATGGCGTGGGTCTGTATTGAGCCGGGAGACATCGATTGATGGACAGGCTAAGTCTGGACACGGGATGCTGTAGAGAGGGAAGTGAAGAAAGTCAAGTCCATTGCGAGGCATTTGAATTCAGAACATGACTTGGATATGCAATTAAAATGGAATGTGGATTTAAAACTCGGAAGTCCATTTAAAATCCAGACTGAAATGATATTGAAGCCAATATTAGAAGCATAGGAGCATAATGGAAGGATCATACTAGGTGAAACCCTGTTTTACATAACATGATTATCTTATGCAATCCCTATCCCATGTCCAAATGTTCACACCACACAGATCGTACACACAGGACATATCGGTTGAAGGAAACACAAACCACCCATAAACCAAAAAGCTTTGAACCCCATAGAGACAATATCTACCAATCTCACTGTGTCTATAATTGTTCTGAATAAATCTATTGGCATCTCCCCATTTTCCACCTAGCATCATGGGAGACAGTGTCCCCTGGTGTCTACAATTATACTCCTCTATCCCTCATCTCCCATTGAAGCTCCAATCCAAACACTACAAATCTAGATCCTCATCCTCGCCTCATAAACATATCATTATCTAAGAGCCATTTAATTCCCAGTGTCTGCCAGTCAGTCATCTCTAACTCCCCTCTATCAGAGCTGCTGCCAGTGTTGTACAGCAGTGTTGAATGGTGCATGTGTCTCCAGTCCAAACATACTGGAGCAATTAGAGAAGTTGGGCTGGAGCACAAAGATCAGTGGGCCCTTCTTTTTGGCGCTTTCAGCACCCAAACCTATTATGAAAGTGAGAGGAGGCTATTAACATCCATCATACTCTGGAGAAGGAGGAGGAGGAGGAGGAGGAGGAGAAGGGAATATTCTCTTCTCTCCACAAACTGAGGATGTTAGAAGAGTTGTGTTTTATAAGAAAGGACATGAGGGAAGAGAATGCGGCACAGATCTTTGGCCAGGATGCCAAGGCTCTGAGTGCAGCAGCTATCGGGTCCAATGGCTTTACTTCCGCTTTGTAAGGACACAGTATATGTCCTCAGCTGGCATATACAAGCCCAGTGGAAAGATGGATGAATGCAATGTGGTTCTTTCTAGAGTGAAGCACTGCATAGTGTGCACTACAGTATGGCTGCAATGCAATCATTCAAATTGAACCCTTCCAGAATTTGCAGTACACTTATCTAATGCCCACTCATCAATATTTGACTGTTCACCCATTCTCCCTGTGGCTACACACCTGTTGCTGAGCAGACACCTGGTGGACCGTAGGGACCAGATATCCCCACCAGGCCGCTAGGCTTTCTGGCCCATTGTGGAGCCAACAGTGTGCTGTAGCCCTGGACCCGTCACCATCAAACTGCTGACTGGACGCTGTCTTTGTTGCTACTGGGCGCTATTGGTGCTAGTGACATCACCTCACACACTGGGACTGTGTGGGATCTGGGTTAGGGCTCAGGCCTATTGTGTTCTCAGAGCCAACAGGGTTAACAGAGCCAAGGCACACGTCCCAGATCACCCTACCACCGCGTCACTCTATTGTCCCCATGTCTGGCTCTTCTGTACTGGCTTTCTCTCAGAATGAGGTAGTGTGAGAGAAAAATTATCAGCCAGTGGTGTCATGGAGGTTAGTGGAGTAAGGGGGATAACCCCAGTAGCCAGATGCTAAAGGGTTAGAGGGTACAGTAGGCGCTAGGGGGCAGAGTAATGGAATGGATCTCCAGTTTTTTTTACATACTGTAGCTGCAGGCGAGGGTTAGTGGCCTGTGGCCTGCTGTTTGGAATAGAGGCCAGGAGAGTATAAAGGATCATTCTGAAACCAGCATCATTCTGAAACCACTGGTGCTCGAGTGGAGACACATGGACACAGGCACACACACAATAATTTTGGTTACACACATCTATGACATTATCTTCAATGTCCATCCATTCAGAGGAGTCTATTCTCTAGAGTCACTCATAACTGGGCCTCAGAAGAGTAATGACAGCTTAGAGTAGAGAGAGCCTGCTCTGTGATGTGATGTTCAGGGTTAGAATGTAAACCCATGGAGACATAAATCTCAGCAGACCCTGCTCTGGCTTCTGTCCTGCTTTGTGACCTCTATGTTATCCAGATAAAATACTCCCTTTTTCCCACTCATCCTCCTCTTCCTCGTCCTCATTCTGTTCTTCCTCACCTTCCTTCTTCTCATCCCTGCTTCTTAGTGTGATCTCAGAGGAGAAGTGGTACTATGCTTTGCCAATCAGAAAAAAACTCTCAGATTAGATCGGTTCAAGTAACATTCTCTTCAGTCAATGACGCAGAAAACGGCGACCACAGTCGGAGCACTTCATTAGTGGTGGGCAGGAATTTAATATCCAGGGACTGAGCAGCATTACCACTGGTCCAGGTTTCTCTGATGCAACCCTTGACTCTCCAGATGCAACAGCACCTACAGTATAGCACTACAGTCTTCTGAGAGAGAAAGACGAGCCTGTCTCACTCAGCCAGACAGATTTGAGAAGCCACTCCTGACACCAATTTTTTCCACATGGATGGTCTATCGGCGTCTTCTTTTCCTGAACGTGTTATTTCCATAATCCGGTGGCTTCTCCATTGCCTGGGGTTAATAGATGGGCCAGGGTATGTGGGATGGCAGGCCTTTGTAGGCCTTAACGAAGAGTGTGCGGTCTGATGAATGGCATTTGGGCTGTGACCACGTCACTTGTTCCATTAGCAAGGCCTCTCCCCCAACTCGGCCATATTGAACCAGGGCTTTCAGCTATTAGGCTGATGCATGACACAGTCAATTCCAGTTACACTTTAATAAGTGAATATTTATCTGAGGCCCCCGTCTCAAAGAAAGAGGGAACGAGGGAAGAAAAAGGAGACAGAAGAGGGGTCTGAATCGTTCTCATCTCCAGACGTGTGTGTGTGTATATATATATATATATATATATATATATATATGTGTGTCTGTGTATGTGTGTGTGTGTGTGTGTCTGTGTGTGTGTGTGTGTGTGTGTGTGCGTGCGTGTGTGATTGCATGTGTGTGTGTGTGTGTGTGTGTGTGTGTGTGTGTGTGTGTGTGTGTGTGTGTGTGTGTGTGCGTGCGTGCGTGCGTGCGTGCGTGTGTGTGTGTGTGCGTTATGCGCTCCTGGTTAATCTCCTTTGTCAGCGAGCGTCTGTGAGGTTGGGCTTAGTGTGATTGATCTACAGTAGTCTAACCCAGCAGGCAGTGTGGTAGTAACAAGCACACCTCAAACATACAGAACAGTGCTACTGGAACCATCTACCATACATCCCTGTGTCTGGAAGAAGTGATGCAGGGATTGCAGGGTTTAGCTCCAACCTGACACTGTCACTAATTACAGTAAAACTGAGTTAATTGATCAACATCAGTAATTAGCTAAATTCCACCTAAAGTGTATCTCCCAAGTCTACAAAAAATTCTGTACACTAAAAGTGTGGAACACACAGGGTTTCCTACTGCACCTGTAAGGATGTGGGTCACATGGCTGTGTATACCAGTAACATATTCCCTCAGCCCAATGTAATGTGGAAACTTGTTTCTTCCTCTCTCTATTATGCAGACTGATATAACATGAAATGCAGTGCTAATGAACAGGACTCATAGTCGTTAGGAGGAGTCATGTAGGTTGTAAATGAATCTGAGAGAGAGAGAGAAAATGAGAGAAAGAAAGAGAGAGAATGTGTGTGTGTGTGAGAGAGAGAGAGAGAGAGAGAGAGAGAGAGAGAGAGAGAGAGAGAGAGAGAGAGAGAGAGAGAGAGAGAGAGAGAGAGAGAGAGAGAGAGAGAGTGCGTGATCCTTCAGCCTGGTCTGTATAGAGACGTTGATCTTCGTGACCAAGTGTTGCTGAGTGCCACTCTGACAGGTTATTAGTCATAAGGCTTAATGACTCACCTCCTATCGTTATGGTAATCCATACTCCAGGATAGGGCCCTCCGGCTATGTTAGGGGCCACTCACACACTTCAACATAATACACTCACACACAAACATTAACACACGCATGCACGCTACACATGAACACACATGAGCATGCGCGTATGCATGCACACACACGCGCACAAACAAATACACACACACACCCACACACACACATACACACAAGCATGCAAACACACATATGCTAAGAAAAATAAAGTCATCACTCCTGGTGAAAGGTTAATCAAGGTTGACAGTTAAAAATAAGTGAATGTTTCATTCAATGCATTAATCAATCATTAGCATTTAGTGTGTGACAGAGGAGAGTACATTAATCAAGTCTCTCTCACCTGTCCCTGATCTGTGCCCAACTCACCTGAGGGACACACCCCAGCCTGCACCTGTCCCTCTGGCATCACTGAGTGACACCTGTAAAAGCTAACACTCATTTTCCTAAATTGGTTTTCTTAGGCCTCTGACCATTGAACCATTGATTGAATGAAAGTGTAAAAGTGTGTCAGTGTGAGTGCATGTGTGTTTTGGATCTCATCTGTCCTTGTCCTGTTTTTCTAGTCTCTTGAAGTTGACCATGTCATGAAAACCAAACAGACACTTCCACACATCTGGCAGGACACCAAGTGGGACAAGCTGTCCTGTGTTCTGGTCAAACTACCAAGTCAAGACAGGGCCATCCTAAGCATGGGCCAAGACAGGGCCATCCTAAGCATGGGCCAAGATAATCCTCCTATAGCAAAACCTTGGCCAAGAAATGGGCTAAATTAGTTGATGTATGAGTAAAGCTTTTGTTAATTGGAAGATACTGTAGCCTATTTATCCAGCCAAAAGAGCAAACACCGGTCAGAGGTCAATATCACTTAGTAGTCAAAAGTAGATTAATCATCGCGATAACATTAGATGCTTACAGTATTTTGTGTATTTTTGACTGGTGTTGGCACCTCACTGGATGAATGCCACTGGAATTGCTCCACTGGATTTTATTTGGGAGCATTTGTAAATAACCTGCTTGTCAAAATAAACTCCCACTGTATGCATGTGTGTGTTGGTTGATGTGCATTCCATATGGTGTAGCCTATATTGGCTTTCAAAGAAAATACAAAAACTTGTTTTATGACAAGGAGATATACAGTGGGGAGAACAAGTATTTGATACACTGCCGATTTTGCATGTTTTCCTACTTACAAAGCATGTAGAGGTCTGTAATTTTTATCATAGGTACACTTCAACTGTGAGAGACGGAATCTAAAACAAAGATCCAGAAAATCACATTGTATGATTTTTAAGTAATTAATTTGCATTTTATTGCATGACATAAGTATTTGATCACCTACCAACCAGTAAGAATTCCGGCTCTCACTGACCTGTTAGTTTTTCTTTAAGAAGCCCTCCTTTTCTCCACTCATTACCTGTATTAACTGCACCTGTTTGAACTCGTTACCTGTATAAAAGACACCTGTCCACACACTCAATCAAACAGACTACAACCTCTCCACAATGGCCAAGACCAGAGAGATGTGTAAGGACATCAGGGATAAAATTGTCGACCTGCAAAAGGCTGTGATGGGCTACAGGACAATAGGCAAGCAGCTTGGTGAGAAGGGAACAACTGTTGGCGCAATTATTAGAAAATGGAAGAAGTTCAAGATGACGGTCAATCACCCTCGGTCTGGTGCTCCATGCATGATCTCACCTCGTGGGGCATCAATGATCATGAGGAAGGTGAGGGATCAGCCCAGAACTACACGGCAGGACCTGGTCAATGACCTGAAGAGAGCTGGTCTCAAAGAAAACCATTAGTAACACACTACGCCGTCATGGATTAAAATCCTGCAGCGCACGCAAGGTCCCCCTGCTCAAGCCAGCGCATGTCCAGGCCCATCTGAAGTTTGCCAATGACCATCTGGATGATCCAGAGGAGGAATGGGAGAAGGTCATGTGGTCTGATGAGACAAAAATCTGGAGAAGGTCTGTATGGAGGAGTGGGCCAAAATCCCTGCTGCAGTGTGCGCAAACCTGGTCAAGACCTACAGGAAACGTATGATCTCTGTAATTGCAAACAAAGGTTTCTGTACCAAATATTAAGTTCTGCTTTTCTGATGTATCAAATACTTATGTCATGCAATAAAATGCAAATTAATTACTTAAAAATCATACAATGTGATTTTCTGGATTTTTGTTTTAGATTCCGTCTCTCACAGTTGAAGCGTACCTATGATAAAAATTACAGACCTCTACATGCTTTGTAAGTAGGAAAACCTGCAAAATCGGCAGTGTATCAAATACTTGTTCTCCCCACTGTACATAAAATAATGAAATACATGTTGGTGCCACTGCAGAGATGACTATTGGTGTTCAACTACAAACTACAACATGTATTTCAGAAAAAGCCACAAGATAACAGACCTGCATCTCATCATACTTTCAACAATGCAATGAAAATCGATCAAAATAAATGAGATAAATTTAAAAAAGTATTGGTTTGTCCTTTGATATGGAATCCTGGCTGCTGCATTTCAGAAGTGCCCAAGTAAAAGTAATTCAGTTAAGTCAAGTATTCAATTAAAAATGAAAACAGTGAGTGTTGGGTAGAGCAGGATTAGCGTGTCATGGAATACATTGTGAGAGTTGCTAAGAAACAGAGAACCAATCGTCTCCCCCTTCATTGAGCCACAGGGGACTAGTTTGGAGTTAATTGCTGCGAATCCAATTTTTTAATTAAAATGAACATCATGACGATCTGACTTGATTGTGTTTTTTCTACCTCTTTCTATCTCTATCTCTTTCTCTTCCTCTCCCCCTGTAGGACGGTTTGAAAGAGTCCTGTTGTTTTATTTTAATTGGGGCAGTGATGTAATTGGCCAACTCCATGCTGGTCCATTCAATTCAGCCCTGCCGTGTGTGTGTGTTGTGTGTCTTTGTGTCTGAGAGATAGAGAAAGAAAAAGAAAAGAAAATAGAGAGAGAGAGAGAGCGAGAGAGAGAGAGGAGGGGGTAACTTACAATTATTTATACTACGCTTATGACAATGTAAGTTACCCCTCCTCTCTCTCTCTCTCTCTCTCTCTCTCTCTCTCTCTCTCTCTCTCTCTCTCTCTCTCTCTCTCTCTCTCTCTCTCTCTCTCTCTCTCTCTCTCTCTCTCTCTCTCTCTTCTCTCTCTCACTTTGTTGCTGAACTTTAGGGCAGAGTGTTTCTCTATCCTGTACATTGACTGGAACTTTGGGCTCTGAGGAATGGCCTCATGTTGACTTTCCAAGAATGAGTAGAGAAATGTAGTTGGTTATTTCAAAAGATTTAGAGCTTTGTTTGTAACACAAGAAACCACTGACAAAAGGGTGACTGCAACATTGACTTACATGTTTTTATACTACGCTTATGACAATGTAAGTCAATGTTGCAGTCACCCTTTTGAGAGCGAGAGAGAGAGAGAGCGAGAGAGAGAGAGAGAGAGAGAGAGAGAGAGAGAAAGAGAGAGAGAGAGAGAGAGAGAGAGAGAGCTGAGATGTACAACTAGGTATTGCCCAACAACGAATGAAGCAAGGAATTGAAAGTTGGATGGCAGAAAAGAGAGAGGGAGAAAAGCAAATGAAGAAGGAGTGGGTAATGCCGGAGAAGGGGTATGTGTTGATGCCGTAAGGCCTTTCACCCTACTCTCTCTCCGTGTCCCCATGGTCCCGCTTAGGTAACGTTTGGACGCCCTCTGAACATGACGCACCCAAAGATTATTTCTATGCAAATTCATAGATGGGGAGAAAGAGATAAAGAGTGGGAGGGAGAGGGGAGGAGGAGGAGAACAAGGGAAAAATGCAAGCGGCAAATGAAATGTAAAACACACTGCAGAAAATCGATTACTCATGCGTTGGCTCGAGTGGTGTACCTTGCAGAGGTGGCACATTGATAAATATTCATAGTGTGTGTGTGTGTTTTGCCTATCCAAATGGCTGTGTTTTTAAACCAGGGGTCAGGGAAGTAAACTCCTGAGTGGCGCAGTGGTCTAAGGCACTGCATCGCAGTGCTAACTGTGCCACTAGATCCTGGTTCGAATCCAGGCTCTGTCGCAGCCGGCCGCGACCGGGAGACTCATGGGCGGCGCACAATTGGCCCAGCGTCGTCCAGGGTAGGGGAGGGAATGGCCGGCAGGGATGTAGCTCAGTTGATAGAGCATGGCGTTTGCAACGCCAGGGTTGTGGGTTCGATTCCCACGGGGGACCAGTATAAAAAAAAAAAAAAAAAAATATGTATTCACTAACTGTAAGTCGCTCTGGATAAGAGCGTCTGCTAAATGACTAAAATGTAAATGTAAATGGAAGGAGAGGGTGGGATGAGGGGAGGCTAGAGGACAGACTCTGTAGGATAGCCCCCCAACAAAAGTAACTTAACCACAGTATATTGTTCCCTTTAGCTCAACCCACACTTACACAGTGAGAGGGTTGTGGAGAGAGTGTTTGTGTGTGTGTGTGTGTGTGTGTGTGTGTGTGTGTGTGTGTGTGTGTGAGAGAGAGAGATAGCGAGTGTTGTGAGAAAAATAGAGAAAGATGGAGAGAGAGGTGGAGATAGAGAGAATGAGAGAGCGAGATGCAAAATAGCTTGGAGAAAGCACGAGAGAGAAAGAGAGAGAGAGAGAACAAGCGAAAAACAGAACGAGAAAAATGAGAGAGAAAGAGGAGGGGGAAAACAACAGTAGTGACCATGTGACATTTACTGTATAGGTCCACCTTTTTAGTAAAACTACCCTGATTTTGCTAATTCGGTGCAGGCTTGGAGATAGCACAGCCGCTTTCAACACATGTCTAATAATATCACTGTAATTAGCATATGCTTTGATTATAAAGGTCACTATCTCAGCCTCACAGAGCATCATGTGAAGTGTACCAGGGGAAGCTCATTTAACACACTATTCCAATCTCTTTTCATCTTTATTCAACAATTTAACATACCTCTTTATGTGGGGCCAATGACTGTATGACACTGATAGCTGAGTCCCCTGTAATCCTTCATCACTGTGTCCTTATTTTTGATGCATGAAGGTGTAATCGTCGTGTGTAGGCCTACTGCCATTGAATGTGATTCATCTCCTTTCTGACTGCTATAGAATACAGTGGGAAGACACTGTTATACAGGAGGATGGGTGTGCCAGTGCCTGTTGGTTTGATTACCCTGAATTAATGTTATGAAACTGACACAATTAAAAGGCTATAATACCTACTGTTTTAAATATATACCTTTTCCTTTGTGCAAAGCCACACAGGTCTGTGTAACATTTCATTGTTTTGACATGTAAAGTGTGTGTGTGTGTTGACTCTGTTAATTAGTATGTATCCCAGTATCCCAACAGGCCTAAACCAAAGCCCAGTGGTTCTAGCCATAGACAATATTCAGTGTGTGTCCGTGGATTCACTTTTTCCTGAGCTGGTTGCTAGTGGTGGGCTATTTTAATTCTTCTCTTGCAAATGGGCTGAAGAACAACAGAGAGAGGGAACCCCTTGGGAGAGCATTGTAAACATGCAGCTATGTTGCACAGAGCAAGATCCCACTCCTTCTGCCTGCGTAATACAAAATTTGCTCCTTTCATCTGAGACAAACAAGTGGATAAAGCAATGCCTACACTCACACACACCTCTTTAATTAACAGATTCATTTACCATGTTTAATCTATGTGCAAACTCCAAATACAACAAACAAACAAAAGCAAAGCAGGATTTTTCCCTTTGTTTTGTTTGTTTGTACGGCTTCAACATTTAGTAGTGCATTGAAATCCGAGGGAAATTGGTCCGGAAAACAATGTTCTGGCAATGCCTCCGACAATCAACTCCACAGAAGATATTTCTGGCTTAATGATCTAGGTTACTTATGATAAAAGAATGTTATTAAAAATGATCTGGGTTATTTGCAGCCCTATGAAAATAGCCCCAAAAAAAACGTATTAGATATTCAGATTACACCATTTATGCCCCACCACTGATCAAATGTTAACTGCTGTTTCACCATCCCGACCCTTCAAAACAGTCCTTATGAGACAAGGAGAGAGTGAAACATTAAAATGTAGCTGTAAGCAGCCATGGCGGGGTTCAAGCCCTATGGCACCTCAGCACCACAATCAGGACAAATTTAACTCATTGCCCTTGGATGAGCTACCAGACAAAAATAACCCTAGGCTCCCTTGGCCCTAGTGGCTAAAGAATGTGTTGGAATACGAGACAACATTACAGTGACTGTGACACTGCAATTACAGAATTAATACAACAGATTGGGTAACACGTTCCTTCCCAAAAATACCTTTAACATTTTAGGATCAGATGGTGGGTGTTTCAGTATCACCTCTCCATTACCTGTGTGTTCCTGCAGAGTCTGGTCACCTGAGCTCTCTCCATTTATTATCAAAGCACACAGCACATTCAAACCTGGGGGGAAAGGCGATGCCTGGCCAGCTTCAGTGTCGAGTGCAGACAAACTAGCTGAAGTTTCACAATTATTGGTGACCAAGCAGAAAAATAAATAAATCAAAATTGCTCCTACGCATCACCATGGGAATCCTAGAACTGCCAGACGTTATAGATCGCTCTGCGGTTGCGGCTGTTGAGGTAACTCAAGGTGTGGGAGGGTTTGACCGTCAAGATAAAAATATATATATACATTCGCTAATGATATTCTCACAACTCGACATCAGTCAAATATTGTAGTTGAACTTCTTTCCCCAAAAAACATACATGTACCGCATACAAAATTATTCCAATTGAAATTCTTACATTAACTCAATTAAGCTGTTGAGTTGAGAAGGGAAGTGTACCCCCAAAGGGATATGTTTAACAGTATTTTTGTATAAAGCGAGGCACTTTGAATTTCTTTGCAGGATTGCTATCATTTGCATGTCCATTGTGAGAGAAGACAGGGCTGTGGGATATGTGGGATTTCAAATGAAATGAAATAGTGCCACAATAAAAGGCAACAGAGGAATTCAGAGAGGGAGGCTTCAGGTGTATGCGGTACACGCTGGTGAAATGAACTAGACGCTGTGGAAATATTCCCCTCCTCACAACAATACATTTGTAGCTGTGACTTCAGTGGGGATAAATTAATTTTACAGGAAAAAACACAGACAAAAAGAGCATTTTGCTTTGTGTGAGTGTGGTGTTTATTTTTTCCCTTTCTCAATGGAGAAAATGTGTTATCACTTTGGGCATTATAAACAGTACCAGACATACAGGCAGAAAAGGAGTAGGTCTATGGGAGACCGAAGACGAGAATTAACACGTAGCCTAATAATTAAACCTGAAAATGACCATACATTGAATAAATGATTATGTATTAGTACTAAAGAAATGAGTCAAAATTCTCTGGTGGTCAAAAATAAAAAAGGTTGTCATGCTCTTTCAGATCAAAACATACATTTCACACAACATAAGGATATAAATATCCTCATGAAAAGTACCTAGTAGGGTATTTTTACTACCACAATGACAGGGCCATGGACACAGGGTTTGTTGTCAGTCTGATTCAGCTTTGATCAAAAGGCTTGTGAGAGGACGAGGTGGATATTGTGAAAGAACTAGACGGTTTAGACACACCAGCCTCCACATCTGGGGGAAGTCCCCTGTCCACAGCACAAAGAACCAGGAAGGAGGATGGAGAGGGGGCATCAGACACATATGACACAACACTTCAATGAGACTGGCGTGAGACTACCACCTCTCAATTACAGAGTGAGTCAAGGTCAAGGATAGGGTCAAGGGTCAAAATTTGGAAATCAGTTTGCATCAAAATAAAACAATGTCAGATTGAGACACATTTTAAGACTCATCAAGTTCTTTTGTATTCACAGTGTTAGATTAGAATCATCAATTCAAGGTAGAACACTAATTAGAACACATTACACAGGGCTAAACGTGTGTCTTGTCTGCAATAGAATCATGATTCAATGAACAACCACTGGTGTTGATAAGTAACTCACTAAGCTATCCTATGACATTTCTGTACAGTATGTAAAACGCTGTCAGATGTCTGATAGCTGAAGCTGTCTAGCTCCAACCTCATTCTCTATTCTAACCTCTTCATTATTCTCCTCTAAGACCCTGAGGCCAGAACACACAAACACACTCGCTGTTCCATTACACTAACTAGCTCCCTCCTGTGTTTGTTTAGCCCCAGAGCCGGGGTCTCGTGCACATCTGACAGCTCAACCCGACACTTAACAGATATTAGAGATGAAATGACCTTTCTCTCTCCCGTACGTACAGCACGCACTCCCTCCCTCTGAATACAGCTGCAGTTCACCTCTCCAAAGAAAGATACATTATTTTGTAGTTGTCAGAAAAAAGAAAAGGAACACACATCCTCCACTCCGGCGTGTGGAGTGCCACAGCCGTTTCCATCTTTTTATTTTTTCCCCTGCACTTGAATAGTAATTCAATTGATTCTCTCGCTCTCTTTTCCTCTCGCCTAGGTCGTGTGAGTGAGTGAGGACTTTTGTGTGAGAGGAAGAGGGGAGAGGGAGGAGTGACATATCTAATCTGGTAGGAGCTTCATCTCTGCTGGAAGACTTATGAAATGAGAGGCAGAGAGGGACCTTTATCAGGCTGGGATTAGTGCTGTGCTGCAAGGCTGCCTTCACAAGATCAGTTTGGGAAGTGTATGAAGTGATGCCATTATAAGGAAGGGGGCCGCAGCCCAGAGGACACCTTGGGAAGGAAGGGAAGAGAGGACCTTGCTGTGTTGAGGAGCAGGAAGAAACCTTGCTGAACCAGCAACTCTCCACAGAGAGAGAGAGAGAGAGAGAGAGAGAGAGAGAGAGAGAGAGAGAGAGAGAGAGAGAGAGAGAGAGAGAGAGAGAGAGAGAGAGAGAGATTGCAATCGGACATTTGCTCAGGGCATCACAATTACCTCCAAAATAAAGGTCATTTTTACATCACTCCAACACTCGCCAATAAAGGAAATTGTAGTTATTGCAAAAGTAAATTGAAAGTGGAATGCTCATTTGTACAGTACGGACATAGCAGAAGTAGAAAGAAAACATATTTGTACCCTTTTAATTCTTTATTTCTCGGCCAGAGTTATAGTAGCAGAAATAAATAGGGTAGGGACTTTGCTATCAGAGTGTATCACTCTGTCCATGCCTGTACTTTTTGTATTGCTTATTTGAAAAATGTAGTTCTTTCGCATATTCATTCTCTCCACTTACAGTTTGGATAAAAAGGAAATAAAGACAAAAAGGGAGATGATTCTTCTTCCTGGACTTGATGGGGGACATTATGGTCTCTCAGTCTATCACAAGGACATCAACTGTCCTTTCTCTATCCTCTCTTCCCTCTTTCATAATGGACATGAACCTGTTGACCTGTGTCACAAAGAGAGACAACCTCCTCATCGGCTCCTCCCTAACCTCTCCCTCAGACACAAAGAGCACTCCACTCTTCGGGGCCGAACCAGCACTCTGTTACACTCTACACAAGGGCCCCTCACTATGGTCAACAAGTGGACTATTGATTACTGCAGCCTCTCCTACACTAATTACTCTAGGGCTCAGAGAAGAGAAGGAGGACACGGTTATTCTCTCTCTCTCTTTATCGCTCCATCGCTCCGTCGCTTGTTTTCTCTCTCTTTCTCTCTCTCTTAGAGACTCAAGATGGGCAGGAGACGGAGCGAGAGAGGCAACTCTGGTTACTGCATCAGGCAAAAAACAACCACACTCTAAAAGAATGGAGGGATGCTTGAATGCCTTGATTGTCTAAAAGTCTCGTGAAAATAGCTTGACAAGTCACAGCGATCAAACCTCAGACTAGGAGATCTATTAAGGAGGGGTCTACTGCCGTTCTACAGTTACTAAAGCCTGGCATTGTGGTTTGAATGATCCAGCACTGCGGAAATGTACAATTCACTCACTGCAGTAATTTTATCTCACAGCCTGAGTGAGAGAGTGAGTGAATGTGTGAAAGGGGGAGAGGGAAAGAGGAGGGATAGGAGAGGAGAGAACACTTGCACTTTGCCACTGTAATAAATGAGCTGATGATAAGGGTAGTGGATCTCTTCAATCAATGACTGTAGTCCATTTACCCAATGTAAATATGAGAATGACAATAGAAATAACTAATTAAAGTTATGGTGTACTTGGACAACATTTCTGTGCATTACCTTTTAAAATAATCAATGTCCAGGGATCCGGAACAAAAACACACATTTCTAACATACTTTAAAAAAAACTGGAATGACAAAAAAGTTTAATGGCAAACTTGGAATTTTTGAAAATCCTCTAGGAACTTAATAATCTATTCCACACCGCATTATTCCATTCTGACTGAGTGGATCCACTGTACTTGTCACACCTAGCGTGTGTGAATTACGTAGCTATATAATGTGTACCCTCATATTAATCTTTCGACTTTGATTGTGGATTTGCCGAGTATGCTTGCTCTCATTTGCAAGTCAAAATATGAGATTGAAAATGAGATACATTTATCAAAGGCCACTCATACAGTGTCACATTAAAACACTATCACCACAAATAAATGACACACACACTTCTGCACAAACACGTGTGCATGCATGCGTGCGTTTGCATGTGTCTGTGTGTGTGACCGCACACACCAATGCAATACATTCCTTGTATTACTGTGGTTAGTGACCTACACAATACATAGTTCATCACTATACATCAGGATTCATAGCTGTAGAATATCTCATACAATTTCCATCCATTTGTATCCATAATAATCATCCTCCGGCATAAGCTGACGACTATCCTTCCATAACTTGTCTGATAACTCACTCAGCCCACGAAGAGAACCAAGGCCAGCATCTCCATCACTACTTAGGAAAATAAAATAAAAAAGAGAATAAATATCAAAGCATAAACATATCGTCCGTCTCTGATGATGACCGTAGTGTTTGGAGATGTAAAACCCTCCTAATGAGAGATTTGTTTTCTCCTCTAGCCGGGCAAAGCCCCAGAGTGCCCGTAAACAGGCCTGTATTAGTCTCGGCATGGAGCTCAGAGTGGAGCGGAGCGGGCTGCGGCCCCTCATGCCTAATTCATGGAGGGGAGTCAGAGAGAGGGAGGCAGAGGAGGTAGAGGCGGTAGCAGCTAACACTGCCGGGCCAGAGCGGACTAGTGGTCTGAGCCACGCTCCGCTTTCATATTCTAATCAGTCAGCGCAGAGCAGGAAATCTTAGCTCTACAGCCCCACCGTGTTAACAGGGCACAGCAGAGAGGCAACACTGCCACAAACATAACTCACAGAGAAAGAGAGAGGGAGAGTGGTAGAGATACAGAGAGCGAGAGGAAATCAAAAAGTAAAGTAAAAGCGAAGTAGCAAGGCCTTTGATTATGATAAAGGTTTGCTGACGACAGCAATAAAACAAGCAACAGCCCAGCCGTGAAGAGGAAAGGCGGATATGGAAAACATGGGGGTTACTTTACTCTGTTTTCTCCTTGTCTCATATACCGGAGCGCTACTTTGTGAAGCCCCCCGTACACACGGTGCATTACACTAGAGACCATTGTGACCCGTTAAAATGAGGGGAGACAGATCAGTTTAGATGCTGAATTAACCTGGAGGTGAATGAGAATCATTCCTGAACACGTTCTGAGACTTACGTGTATTTGCTTGGATTACTGTGGTGTAAGAGAGAGACTGTACTACAGGTGTAGGATCCTAATTTAATCACTTTTATGTTGCCGAGAACTTTCCTGCAGATGAGCTTTGTGATTTACACAAATTCACTGAAAACCCACAGTAACAGTATTGCACTTTTCATGTAGCCTACCTTTGTCCTGCAAATAGCCTAAGCACTGATCAAACAACATTATGGACTAAACGTTCAAATCCTGTTAATGCAGGATTATTCTGCTATGACAATACTAGTCAAATTAAGATCCTACACCTGTATATAGTGTTGATATGATATACATTTTCATATTTCTGCATGAAGACACTCATGGTTTCACTAGAGACCTGATGAGGTATCTGGGGAAGATAGAATTGTTGTCACATGGACATGGTTTGGTGTTGATATTGTGTGTGAGCATCACTGTTTGTCTAATTGGAATTTGCGGTCTTGGTATTCGTCATCATTCCCGTTTGTGTCCAATATTTTTCAGATATTTGTTATACACTAAATGTCTAATTGCCAAAGGCAAATATTGGTAAAGGGGTATTTCAACCTTGAAACACATTTTGGGAGTTTATTCCATAAATCTATAAATTGTCTGCAATCTTGATACCCAGAAATTCAGTCAAATGATAGGTTGAAAGGTGAACTCCTTAGCTAGCTGTACACTAATCCGGACGATTATAAGAAATCCCGCTATGCCCTTCGACAAACCATCAAACAGGCAAAGCGTCAATACAGGACTAAGACTGAATCCTACTACACCGGCTCTGATGGAATGTATTTCCTTCTTAATGCGTTTGAGCCAATCAGTTGTGTTGTGACAAGGTAGGGGTGGTATACAGAAGATAGCCCTATTTGGTAAAAGACCATGTCCATATTATGGCAAGAACAGCTCAAATAAGCAAAAAGAAATGACAGTCCATCATTACTTTAAGACATGAAGGTCAGTCAATATGGAAAATATCAAGAACTTTGAAAGTTTCTTCAAGTGCAGTCGCAAAAACCATCAAGTGTATGGTGAAACTGGCTCTCATGATGACCACCACGGGAATGGAAGACCCAGAGTTACCTCTGCAGAGGATAAGTTCATTAGAGTTACCAGCCTCAAAAATTGCAGCCCAAATAAATGCTTCACAGTGTTCAAGTAACAGACACATCTCAACATCAACTATTCAGAGGAGACTGTGTGAATCAGGCCTTCATGGTCGAATTCCTGCAAAGAAACCACTACTAAAGGACACCAATAATAAGAAGAGACTTGCTTGGGCCAAGAAACACGAGCAATGGACATTAGACCGGTGGAAATCTGTCTTTTGGTCTGATGAGTCCAAATTTGAGATTTTTGGTTCCAACCGCTGTGTCTTTGTGAGACGCAGAGTAGGTGAACGGATGATCTCCACATGTGTGGTTCCCACCGTGAAGCATGGAGGAGGAGCGATGGTGTGGTGGTGCTTTGCTGGTGACACTGTCAGTGATTTATTTAGAATTCAAGGCACACTTAACCAGCATGGCTACCACAGCATTCTGCAGCGATACGCCATCCCATCTGGTTTGTGCTTAGTGGGACTATCATTTGTTTTTCAACAGGACAATGACCCAACACATATCCAGGCTGTGTAAGGGCTATTTGACCAAGAAGGAGAGTGGAGTGCTGCATCAGATGACCTGGCCTCCACAATCACCCAACCTCAACCCAGTTGAGATGGTTTGGGATGAGTTGGACCACAGAGTGAAGGAAAAGCAGCCAACAAGTGCTCAGCATATGTGGGAACTCCTTCAAGACGGTTGGAAAAGCATTCCAGGTGAAGCTGGTTGAAAGAATGCCAAGAGTGTGCAAAGCTGTCATCCAGGCAAAGGGTGGCTACTTTGAAGAATCTAAAATCTAAAATATATTTTGATTTGTTTAACACTTTTTTGGTTATTACATGATTCCATATGAGTTATTTAATAGTTTTGATGTCTTCACTATTATTATACAATGTAGAAAATAGTAATAATAAAGAAAAACCCTTGAATGAGTAGGTGTAAACAAACTTTTCACTGGTACTGTATGTATGACCTCAATTACCTCGACTAACCCGTACCCCCGCATATTGACTCAGTACTGGTACCTCCTGTATATAGCCTCGTTACTGTTATTTTATTGTGTTACTTTTTTTACTTTAGTTTATTTAGCAAACATTTTCAACAAAGACATCTTTCCCATTCCTTCTGGGAATCAAGACTGCAGAGGTTTTTACAGATTTTTAGGCCACTCCTAAGGTATAAAAAACATTAGACAAAATTACATTCCTTTCTTTGGTTTGCGTTGAGAACAACTTAGAGAGGATTTGAGGACATTGATCTTATTAATTAGTAAAAGATGGACCTGAATTGTACACCTCTCATCAATTATCATCCAGACATCACAGTTCTATCAACACTCTGTCCTGTCATGCATATAGATTAGCGTTAGCCTTTAGCCAAGCACCGCAGCACCATTAGAACTAATGTGAGCTATTAAAATGAAAACCCTTAGAAAGAGAGAGAGGGGATGGGAAAAAGGAGAACCATCAAATAAGCTATATTCCAGAAATCACGCCAAAAAATCAATACCAAAGATTTCAGTAAAACTCTCATGTATCATTGAAAAGTAGCCGTGATTTTTTTTTTTCGTTTTACTGTAAGGAAGAACTTTGATACAGGTTTACTTTTGATTTTGTGATGAGCAGTCATTATTATGGCTGATACAATTTCTTAGACTTCTGAATCCATAAAAAATGAATCAGACGCTGTTTCAGCACTCTGCCGAGTTAAGGAGGAAAACAGAGACACATCAAAGTCTGAATTGGCCATTATGACTACTGTCTACCAATAAGCATGACTATGGCTAATTTAAGGGGCATGTAAGGGGTTTTCGAACAATGGGTCATAATATTGTTTCTAATATCCTCCCCATACTCTCTTTACTGTCTGTTGATTCTGGGAACAACCAAAATGATCCATCTCCTCCCACATGTCAGAGTAATGGAGACAGACAGTAATGCTGGCAGTGAGTGGTGGGAGAGAGGGGAAGAGTGGCAAGAGAGAGGAAGAGAGTGGTGGTAGAGAGGGAAAGAGTGGAGAGCGAGGAAAATAGTGGAGAGAGAGGAAGAGAGTGGTGGGAAAGAGTGGAGAGAGAGGAAGAGAGTGGTGGGAGAGAGGGAAAGAGTGGAGAGTGAGGGAAAGAGTGGAGAGAGAGGAAGAGAGTGGTGGGAAAGAGTGGAGAGAGAGGAAGAGAGTGGTGGGAGAGAGGAAAAGAGTGGAGAGAGAGGAAGAGTGTGGTGGTAGAGAGGGAAAGAGTGGAGAGAGAGAGGAAGAGAGTGGTGGTAGAGAGGGAAGGAGTGGAGAGAGGAAGAGAGTGGTGGTAGAGAGGGAAAGAGTGGAGAAAGAGAGGAAGAGAGTGGTGATAGAGAGGAAAAGAGTGGAGAGAGAGAGTGGAAGAGAGTGGTGGTAGAGAGGGAAAGAGTGGAGAGAGAGGAAGAGAGTGGTGGTAGAGAGGAAAAGAGTGGAGAGAGAGAGGAAGAGAGTGGTGGTAGAGAGGAAAAGAGTGGAGAGAGGAAGAGAGTGGTGGTAGAGAGGGAAAGAGTGGAGAGAGAGAGGAAGAGAGTGGTGGTAGAGAGGGAAGGAGTGGAGAGCGAGAGAAAGAGTGGAGAGAGAGGAAGAGAGTGGTGGTAGAGAGGAAAAGAGTGGAGAGAGAGAGGAAGAGAGTGGTGGTAGAGAGGAAAAGAGTGGAGAGAGAGAGGAAGAGAGTGGTGGTAGAGAGGAAAAGAGTGGAGAGAGAGATGAAGAGAGTGGTGGTAGAGAGGGAAGGAGTGGAGCGATTGTGGGTATATGATTCACAGTCAGTAGTACAACAGGACAAGGGAGTGCGTTATTGATGGAGCTGGATAGGTCTCTGTCGTCCCTCAGGCCTCCAGTTCAGACTGAAGAAGTGTTAGCTGGAATGGCATTCAGTGTAATACCAACACACATATACACAGGCCTCAAGCATGTGAATGCACACACACACTCACACTCAAACATGCACATACACACACATACACACACTCACAGAAAATGTAATACACACAAACAGACAGACACAATTTCCATATTTACTGCTGGGTGAGGAAAGAGAAAGGAGAGGAACAAAACTCATAAATAAATGACAATGCACAGCTTGCCCTGAAAATAGAAGTATAATTTTGTGTTTATATTATATTCAGCCGGTAAAATGTAATCTCCCTTTTAATACCCTCCATTGTATAAACAGGAGAGAGGTTGCTGAAATATAAACATTAACAATGCAACCTTATGAAAATCGATTTGGGAATGAAAAATATTATCTCTGCTTGGTTGTTTATTAACTCAACTTCAGGCATAGCAACACTATCTACAGGAAAATCAAAGAAAATGTTTTTTTGTTGTTGTTTTTTTTAATGGGGAAAGGCTGGAGGAGGGGGTGTAGCAACATGTAAAGTTATTGAAGATAAATGCCAAAAAGTGTAAATGTTTGCAGCATTGTTTTGAATAAGATTATAATCAAAATGTATCTGAATAGAAAGTGGTTATCACCTCTACATATTTATACTGTGGATAAAAAATGAGCAAATATAGAAAAAGCAACTGTATTTCCTTCCCCTGGAACCTCTGGAATCTCCTGTTGTACAGTAAATGAACCACCCAAAGCAGCAGGCCTACACAAAACCAAACACACATTCTTTATGGCTGCATAACTGACATAGATTGACAGCCATTGGATGATTCATATTGTTGAGAAATACTCTAGGGAATACTAATACGCCTCTCAAAAACATATAATAAAAAATACAAAAATACATAGTTGACTGCAGGTAAATTAATTGAAATGGTATTACTAACTTAACAATGACTGTGGTTTTAACTGTACCAAATAAGCAATCATATCATTTTAAAGCACTGAAGCAGTGAGCATACATTGTTACACAGAATATTTACTGTATGTATTGTGAGACCAGAGGTATTGAGTAAAGATGACTAATGCGATTTGTTTTGTTGGGGGGAACTAATAAATTGTACCTCTGTGGACCGTTGGGCTGTTGGGCTGTGTGGCTGGATCCAAGCCGCACGCTGTATTATATCATACTGTAAATGGCTGAGCCACAGAAAGCAAACGATTCTGCCGGCAGACTAGACTAATCACTTGGGCTGGTAAGCCAATCCTCCACGGACACGCACCGCAAGTATGAAAGTGTGTCTGTAGCCCCGATTATTTATTCATTTTGTTTGATTCAGGGGCAATGTTCCTCTGTTGGATTACCGCGTCGACTCCCTATCTGGCAAGAACACTGGCACCATGCCCTCTGTTTAAGATATCAAAGATTTGCGGCATCTCGTTGCCTGGCGTTGGCTCGCCTTTGGGGAGTTTCACTAAACATGAAATGGATCAAGCCACAGCGATGTGGAGAGAGAGGGAGGGAGACGGAAAGAAAGAGCGAGGGAAGGAGGAGGGGAGAGAAAAATGAAAAGATGTAATGGGTTCTTCTGTTTCAGAGGAAGAAGTGCTGTCGCTGCCTCCGGAAGCTAGCGTCTTCCCTCTGCTCTGAGAGCCTGGTGGTCTCAGGAGAACCAGGCTGTGGGGAAGGAGGATAGAAGTTATCATTGGTGAGGACGGTGTCTGTGTGTTTCTGTAATCTGTGTATATTAGTTACGGCAGATTCATACATTTCCTTGCTTTAGTTTCTTTTCACCATTATGATGTGAAACATAAACAGACACCACAGTACAAAAACATGTCTGATTAATAAACCATTTTCATTCCAGGAACCAACTCAGGCTGATGTCATTGTAAAATGACAGGAACAGATTGCATACCGCTTGTACTTGGTTATGCTTAATGAGGAGGCCTTGTTTCCAACCAAACTGCCTAATGGCTGACGGTATTCCCACAATCAGGATATAAGACAACTTGAGGAAAACCAAGAGGCTAGGAACTATTTTCCGCTCAAACCTTACCTCAATCACATCACATCTATTGTTATAAACCAATGATACACAGCCCCACGGACGGACACCATCTCTCCAACTCTAACCTGATCAAACACAGCAGCCATCATGGCCGCCGTCCGTCTGACCCAGTGTGAAGGTGTTCTTATCTCCGAGCTCTTCTGACCAAAACAACCAGATCTGTATCCTCTATCCTCTAAAACGGAACCAATCCACAATCACCTCTGCATAATGGCTTGGGATAATCACAGGAGACACTGGGGCTAATACCACATTGGGTTTCTGATTTCTCCCCTAAATCGCTATAAAGCATCCTCAAGCATCCTCCTGACTTCAGATAGATTACCTGTCTGTGCATTAAGCATAACTTAGAACACATCTGAGACCACAGAAGACGCCAGCGCACTGGTAGCTTCAGAGGGAGACGTTACATCTAGCTCCATCCTTGGCCTCTTCAAAACCACAGGGCTATTACGGCTGCCTGTTAAAAGCTTTGAGGGAGCAAGACATCCACTCCACACAGTCAAAGTCAGAGGGGAAACAGAGGGGAAAGCAAAGCGCCCCATGCCAAGGTGACTGAACCCATTTGTCTCTCTGTCTCCATCCTGCATTCCACTTCTGATGCAACCAGTCCGAGGTCTTTAGAGCTGTTTTACAGCAACTTTATTAACTGCTGTGAGATGAAGAACTTTGTGCTTTGTTCTCAGCATTGTGGGAGTAGAAAGTGGAGGGTAGACAGTACTATCGTGGTGTAGTACCTGAGAGTCAAAGGTCACATTACACTTGCTCTCAAAGTTAAAACTCTTCATCTTGATATCTGCAACTATAATAGAGATATCACAATAGAGATAGCATCACAATAGCAATGTATTGACTCTAATGTAAAGGCAAGGAAGAGGATCAAACCTTTGTGAAAGCAATGCTAAGTGATCAGTTGGTATTCCCTGCATTGGCTAATGTCCGCTGACTGTGTTTGAGAGGGTGTAGGCTACATGAAAGAGGAAGATACAGTAGGGGAGATCTGACATTAAGAGAGGAGGGGTACACATCTAATAAACAGGAGCCCCCCCTGATCAATGGCCTCGATTGGAAGGCGATGGATTTCACATTATAACCAGCCTGCTCATTATTGGCGGAGATAGCGTCCACTCGCTAATTCCCCTTCTTTCCTGTTCCTGTAGAGGAGTGGGGATCAATGGTGAAGGATGCCTTCTACCCAGTGGGTGCACACACACACACAAACACACATACGTAAACACACACACACCCTGTTCATAACACTCTCAGAACCCATGGAACGAGAACGGATCTGTGGAGTGTGTGTGCGTGTATGTGCGTGTGTGTGTGTGTGTGTGTGTGTGGTAGGTGGTGAGAGGAGGGTAGGGGGAGAGCGAATGGCGATGTTCCCCCGCTTACATGAACAATGGCTCAATTAGAGGTCCCTGTTGATGTTATGCGATTGCTTTTCTTATGCTAATCTGTACACTTAACTAAATGCTCCTCGGTAAGGGGCCCGCGCTCTCTCAGGTTACCCCGCCATTTCATTATGTAGTCACGTGTAAGCAGCCCAACGCATCGACCGCCGCCATATATCATGTTCATGGGGAGGGATAAAAGCACCCCGCTGATACGTAAGTGGATTTCGGGGATCGGTTTCCTCTCTCCTTGTATTGGTAAAAGCTCCCTTAATCAATCAAACATATCTCCCCATTGACGGCGGCCATGTTGGATTGCTGAGGTGTGTGTGAGGTGGAGGAATGTGTCGTGCTGTGGTGAGAGGAAGGGAGGAATCTGATCTGAATATGGGAGAAGCTACAGAGAGAGGCTAGTTTTCTGTGTGGAGAATATTCACATATGTCTTGATTCCATAAGGAACTCTGACAGTAATTAGAATCTGCATTATGCCAAACTGATTTGAAGATTATATTCACATAACTTGATGCTAATAAACAGCCAAGGGGACTTTAATCGTGTTATTCAATCTGAAAACAGGAGCTGTGAGCTTCGAGTAATGATACACACACTGTCAGTCCCCACTGTTTTACTGTGGGAGTTGACATTAACAGGTACTCACATATCCTCCTCAGGCCCATTTCAACCCCACTTTGCAGATTGAGTCAAATTCCATTCCGAGGGAAAACACTATCCCTGATGTAATGTGGAAAAACCCACAGAGAGAGAAGTCAATGATAGAGCGCATAAACATGCATGCTTTTATGTCACTAGGCAACTCCTATTATCATTTGTAATCTCATGTGAAAGTTGGCCTGAACTATCCACTCAAGTGATATGGCAGGTAGTGTCGGTATGGTGTGTATGTCTATGAGGGGGTGGTAGTGGGGACGGAGTGTGTATGTGTGTGTGTGTCCATGTGTGTGTGTGTGTGTGTGTGTGTGTGTGTGTGTGTGTGTGTGTGTGTGTGTGTGTGTGTGTGTGTGTGTGTGTGTGTGTGTGTGTGTGTGTGTGTGGAGGGAGGGAGGGGTGGGTGTGGACTAATGTGTGTTTATGGTTGCAGGCGTTTTAGCTGAACGCAAAGATGTCTTCCCGTTATAAAATAAGAGGCTTGGTGGAACAGGACCTTGATGTAAGTGTGGAGCGCTTGCAGTAAATAAAGCACTCATCTCTTAGACTCTCAGGCAAAGGCCCAAGTACCTCTCCACCTCTCTCTCTTTTTAGCTCTCTTTCCATCTCCCTTTACCCTCTGTTTCATCAGTTCCCTGCTCTCTCTTTCTCTCTCACCCCATCTCTGCTTTCTCTTTCCCTCACTCACCCCTTCCTTTCTCTCTGTCCCCCTCCTCTGTATCTCTCTCCACTACCCCCCTCTCTATCTCCACTCTCCTCCCTCTCTCTCTCTCCACTCATCCGGGGGATCCCATTGCCAACCACTGAATCATCACTGCTATGGAATATAAAAAACTTGATGGAGGAGAGACAGACAGACAGACAGACAGACAGACAGACAGACAGACAGACAGACAGACAGACAGACAGACAGACAGACAGACAGACAGAGAGAGAGAGAAGAGAGAGAGAGAGAGAGAGAGAGAGAGAGAGAGAGAGAGAGAGAGAGAGAGAGAAAGAGAGAGAACGGAAGTTTCTCTTTCAACACAGTGGTTGAATAATGGCCTCAGGCTACAAAGCTCTTACCAGTGGTTACTCCCCTGACCGCTCTCGTTTATGGCCAGACAGAAGAGGCCACCTGTAATTACCTGTTGGCTGGAGTAACTGACCTCAGGGCACAGGGTGACGATGTACTGGACTGTAGTGTGAAAGCCTCATGGGATGAGTTTGACTACAAAAGAAGACAACTTGGTGCAGTGGACAGGCATGGAGTTTTATAAAACTACTCAAACAGTATAAAACAAAACAGTATCACATAAGTATTAGTAAGATAAGCATATGTATTGGTAGGGTAAACTATTAGAACATTAACATTTACATTTTAGCAGATGCTCTTATCCAGAGCGACTTACAGTTAGTGCATACATTATTTTTTATACCCCGCCGTGGGAATCGAACCCTGGCGTTGCAAACACCATGCTCTACCAACTGAGCTACATCCCTGCCGGCCATTCCCTCCCCTACCCTGGACAACGCTGGGCCAATTGTGCACCGCCCCATGGGTCTCCCGGTCGCGGCCGGCTACGACAGAGCCTGGATTCGAACCAGGATCTCTAGTGACACAGCTAGCACTGCGATGCAGTGCCTTAGACCACTGCGCCACTCGGGAGACAAAACCTTTACACTTGTACCCGCATTCGGGTTGAAAAGGCAGATTTGGACATGAATAAGTGCCTAAATTGGAATGCAGTGGCTGTACAGTAACATGCTATACATGACGTCAGATCTCAGGGTCTGAGATTCACAGCGCTGTATGGGTTTTGACTGACAGCTGTTCTGAACTTGAGCACCGCACACGACAAGAAGATGCCCCCATCCCTCCCGTTAATTGGGCAACTTTAGAAAAAATGTTGTCTGAGTGAGGGAAATGCTGTGATTAAGAGGACTCAATGTGTTCTGAAAGATAAATAAATACCACTTTGATGTCATACAAGCAAGCCTAACACCTGTGAGTCCAAATCTGCACTTCACATTTCCAAATCATGAAACTAATGTCATATACAGTGTCAATGTTTATGATCACTATGATTTAATGTACAGTTACAAGATGACATGTTGTCATACACTGGGTTGTTCTTTGTTTATTGTGAAGAACATTTGCTGCAGAACACACACCTGAATGCACTCATGACTCCTTTCTATACACACCAAAATTATTATCTGTTTATTTGAATTGCCTTGTGAAAGCCTAACACTGTAAGATCATATTTTATAACTTAGCTAGTCATTTTTGCAATAGAACAAGCTTTCAAATTATGCCCACCTGACCCAGATTGTGATGTATAATGGGCTGTTTTGTATTGCGTAAACAACAGTAATTGTGTGATGGTGGGGATGCAGGGTTGTGTTCCAAACGAAACAACTACAAGTGTCTTTGCTCTAGTTCCTAAATGGCACAGTTAGGAGAGCTCAAACAAGTAGCTACCTTGTAGTTGAAGACTCTTCTTTGAGTCATAAAAGTGCATTGAAATTGCTTAGGAACTGTGCACACTTTGGAGAGGTGTGTGGCCACATGGAGACACTGTCACGATCGTTACAGGAAGCGGACCAAGGCGCAGCGTGGTAGGCGTACATCTTTATTAATTAACGTACTTAACACACACGAACAAAACAACAAACCAAACGATACGTGAAGTCCTAGGTTATACACCAAAACAAACCTTACGGAACAAGATCCCACAAATAACTAGTGCCAACAGGCTGCCTAAGTATGGTTCCCAATCAGAGACAATGAGAATCAGCTGGCTCTGATTGGGAACCACCCTGGCCAACATAGAAAACACGAACTAGAACAAAACATAGAAAATCACACATAGACAATCCACACCCTGGCTCAACATATAAGAGTCCCCAGAGCCAGGGCGTGACAGACACCAGTTAGTCCTCTCTCTCAAACACTTGTAAATGTTTTGTCTTATGTTGCACCTGCCCCACATTTTACCGGAATATTGTTATTATGTCACTGAATGTATCCAGAGTATTTTCAGATTTCATTATCAACAAATGCGACGAAAAGTACAGTAAATGTAAAACGCACATAAAATCAACAGTGTAATTTTTTGATTCAGTCTTGTGTCAAGAGAACTGTTGTGTACTCACATTTGGTCTAACAATTTTCCCATTATCTCCAAAATGTACCCTATCAATTGATTCAATGGTTATGCATTTTCATATATCTTCTGTATGAAACATTTCAATTTACAGTGAGCGAAACAAGTATTTGATCCCCTGCTGATTTTGTACCTTTGCCCACTGACAAAGAAATGATCAGTCTATAATTTTAATGGTAGGTTTATTTGAACAGTGAGAAACAGAATAACAACAAATAAATCCAGAAAAACGCATGTCAAAAATGTTATAAATTGATTAGCATTTTAATGAGGGAAATAAGTATTTGACCCCCTCTCAATCAGAAAGATTTCTGGCTCCCAGGTGTCTTTTATACAGGTAACGAGCTGAGATTAGGAGCACACTCTTAAAGGGAGTGCTCATAATCTCAGTTTGTTACCTGTATAAAAGACACCTGTCCACAGAAGCAATCAATCAATCAGATTCCAAACTCTCCACCATGGCCAAGACCAAAGAGCTCTCCAAGGATGTCAGAGACAAGATTGTAGACCTACACAAGGCTGGAATGGGCTACAAGACCATCGCCAAGCAGCTTGGTGAGAAGGTGACAACAGTTGGTGCGATTACAAATGGAAGAAACACAAAAGAACTGTCAATCTCCCTCGGCCTGGGGCTCCATGCAAGATCTCACCTCGTGGAGTTGCAATGATCATGAGAACGGTGAGGAATCAGCCCAGAACTACACGGGAGGATCTTGTCAATGATCTCAAGGCAGCTGGGACCATAGTCACCAAGAAAACAATTGGTAACACACTACGCCGTGAAGGACTGAAATCCTGCAGTGCCCGCAAGGTCCCCCTGCTCAAGAAAGCACATATACAGGCCCGTCTGAAGTTTGCCAATGAACATCTGAATGATTCAGAGGAGAACTGGGTCAAGTGTTGTGGTCAGATGAGACCAAAATTGAGTTCTTTGGCATCAACTCAACTCGCCGTGTTTGGAGGAGGAGGAATGCTGCCTATGACCCCAAGAACACCATCCCCACCATCAAACATGGAGGTGGAAACATTATGCTTTTGGGGGGGTTTTCTGCTAAGGGGACAGGAAAACTTCACCGCATCAAAGGGACGATGGACGGGGCCATGTACCGTCAAATCTTGGTGAGAACCTCCTTCCCTCAGCCAGGGCATTGAAAATGGGTCGTGGATGGGTATTCCAGCATGACAATGACCCAAAACATACGGCCAAGGCAACAAAGGACTGGCTCAAGAAAAAGCACATTAAGGTCCTGGAGTGGCCTAGCCAGTCTCCAGACCTTAATCCCATAGAAAATCTGTGGAGGGAGCTGAAGGTTCGAGTTGCCAAACGTCAGCCTCGAAACCTTAATGACTTGGAGAAGATCTGCAAAGAGGAGTGGGACAACATCCCTCCTGAGATGTGTGCAAAGCTGGTGGCCAACTACAAGAAATGTCTGACCTCTGTGATTGCCAACAAGGGTTTTGCCACCAAGTACTAAGTCATGTTTTGCAGAGGGGTCAAATACTTATTTCCCTCATTAAAATGCAAATGCATTTATAAAAATGTTCACATGCATTTTTCTGGATTTTGTTGTTGTTATTCTGTCTCTCACTGTTTCAAATAAACCTACCATTAAAATTATAGACTGATCATGTCTTTGTCAGTGGGCAAACGTACAAAATCAGCAGGGGATCAAATACTTTTTTTCCCTCACTGTAGCTCTATCCATATAGACCAATTCCCACGAGTGTAAAAATGGTTAAGAAAATACCACTTATCATATGACTGCATAAGAGAGAATAAACTTTGTAGAAAAAAATTAATTCATATTTTTTTAAGGATACTGCTCGCAAGGGATATTGCTCAGAATTGATCCACACTAAGGTGTGAGGTCTCTCTTTCCCCTCTCTACCAGTTTTGACAAACGTTAATGCTCATTTTCCTAATAGTGTCCTGCTTGCTGCAAAACCTTCCCCATTACCTCCTGCAAAATGGCCGACGCAGAGCAAGGGATTAACTAAGCACACATTTAGGGCTGCGGAAAAATGGACACCTCCACAGATTTATTGCCATTTATTAGAGTTGTTCTTGTTTAAAGCATAAAACCTCCCACTAAATGTGTAATTGAATGGGCTGTTTCTCTGGCTCGCGCCAACCATTAGCGAGGGAATTTATGTATTTAATACATTAGAATAGAAAATGAATTTTAAAAGAAAAAGCCATTATCTTTCCTGTCGGCAGTTTTCGAGTTCAATATTTGGCAGGCTCGTCAGTAAATGAAAGAATTATTTCAATTATTGTACAGCATTAAATTATAGTTTGTGGAGAAAGTGGTGACAGGTCTGCAGAGCTATAACACTTCCCCTGCCTCTGACTTCTCTGTCAGTTTTAATGAAGAAACCTCTCCATATTACGGAGAGAAAGAGAGTGTGAGAGAGAGAGAAGAGGGGGAGTGAGAGAAAAAAAGAGAGAGACTGGGGGAATTCTTAGTCCACGGTTTCTTGTAATTTCCTATTCACGTGACATGCTTAATGGTATTGTAGCGGACTTATGGATGGCACCCTCCCTATGCTATAGAAGGGGTTAGGGAATTCTCACTGCCTCCGAATAACTTATTTTTCACCTCGCTCCCACCATATGTCTTGGCTTTCTGATGGTAAATGCTGTTGGCCTTGAACAATAAGGTTCAATGGATTCAAAGCACTTCACATAGATGTTCCCACTCCTCCCACTCTCGCCTTTTATGTCTTGTGTGGAAATATACGACGAGTCGCTAAAGCACTATCAAGGGGCGAGTGTATCCTCCTTATATTTGCATTAGCCCCCCTTGCTAGATGCCCTGTCCTCTTGCACACAGCATAATACACTCTATAAATAGCCAATTGGGGCTGGGCCTCTTCAAGCCAATGGATCCCGTCCTTGCCGCCCATTTAACGCTATCCCCTCCATACAGATACCCAAACCTCTGATCCCTGCAGCAGTTAACCAAATTAAAACCCACCTTCATTAGCCAGACAACACCTAGCTGGTGGAAGCATGAAAAACAGCCCTGGTCCAAGGACACGGCAGTGTAAAAGGACTGGCATGAGCTTAAAGAAGTAGCAGCACCAGTAAGGCCTAGCCTTCATTTGTATTTCGCTAATGTGCCTGCCCCTCTCACGGTACGTGGCCCGCTGCTCCCAACACACGGTGAGTAATTACTAACACTCAACCTCCATACTGCACTTCATCAACTTGGCAACACCATTGGGATCAATTCCTGAACAATACAGCGGGAATAATTCATATATTGGTCAACCAACACAACTAATGGGCAAAGTGGTGTTTAGCGCCAGGAGTCACATGACATTTTGCCAAGGTTACGCTGTCTGAGAGAAATACCAAGTGGAGGGACAGAGATATCCAGGATGCAATGCAGCAGTGCCGTCTCCACAGAGTTTCAAAATGCGCTATTGGGAGATGGATCACAAGGCAAAGTGAAACATACAGTGGTGTATTACCAAAATGTATTGGTCATCTCCCTCACTGTACACAGTCTAATATGTTTCAGATTCACACCAGTCTATAATGTATCAGAAAAATTTTTGTTTATGTATACATGAACAAACAATCCCATTTCACCTGGTTTTCGATATACTGTATATTAGTGATGGGGGAAAAAATCGATAGAGTTACATATCGGGATATTATTTTGGATCATATATCATATCGTTTTGACAATATCGCAATATTATTTTTGTGCTAGTTGGCTTTACCGGCACCAAAACTCCAGTATGTTTCCTTCATAGCTTGTCCTCCAACTTCTTTTTAAATAGGGAGACCATTGGTTTTCAGCACTTTAATTTCCATAAATGATCAAAACTTGTTTTCTCATGGCTCTCTCTTGTCCCTCTGCAGCAGACAAATGGTGAGCAATATGTTTGGAACATCGAATCGCAATAAAATCACAGTATCGAATCGCAATACATATAGAATCGTGAGAATCGAATTACATATCTTATCGCCACCTAAGTATCGTGATATAGTATCGTGAGGTTCCTGGTCATTCACAGCCCTACTGTATATCCTGGCAAATGTTTCTTTCTTTAGGCCGATTTGTTTCAGGATGCAGTCAATTGTTTCCAATGGTTAAACAATGGAGCGTTGCGATCCATGAATTGGATGTATGTTCCCTGGTTCAGAGCAGTCTGTTCATCACTCTGTACAGTAGCCCATTTGTCTCCATTGTCACCTTTGACCTGGTGGCAAATGGTGATAAAAGCACCCTTCATTGCATTGGACAATAAAAACGATAGGCAGCTTCTCGAGTCAAACGGCACAGTAAACAAACATAAATAAAAGAGAGTGGGAATCAATGGAAGAGACTCTGTAAAAACAGCCCGAGCACTGAGCACATACCAGACCTAGACCAGCACTGGAACACACAGATATAACATATACTATGGTACCTCTAGCAAAACAAATGATACTGATCATAATCAAAATACAATCACAGTGCATCAAGGTAATAACATTGCAATATTAGGATGCATATTATTTAACATGTTGAACAATGCCTAAGACGTAGTGCTGAAACCATATCTGTCTAATGATACTATATCTACAGTGAGGGAAAAAAGTATTTGATCCCCTGCTGATTTTGTACGTTTGCCCACTGACAAAGAAATGATCAGTCTATAATTTTAATGGTCGGTTTATTTCAACAGTGAGAGACAGAAAAACAACAAAAACATCCAGAAAAACGCAGGTCAAAAATGTTATCAATTGATTTGCATTTTAATGAGGGAAATAAGTATTTGACCCCTCTGCAAAACATGACTTAGTACTTGGTGGCAAAACCCTTGTTGGCAATCACAGAGGTCAGACGTTTCTTGTAGTTGGCCACCAGCTTTGCATACATCTCAGGAGGGATTTTGTTCCACTCCTCTTTGCAGATCTTCTCCAAGTCATTAAGGTTTCGAGGCTGACGTTTGGCAACTCGAACCTTCAGCTCCCTCCACAGATTTTTTATGGGATTAAGGTCTGGAGACTGGCTAGGCCACTCCAGGACCTTAATGTGCTTCTTCTTGAGCCACTCCTTTGTTGCCTTGGCCGTGTGTTTTGGGTCATTATCATGCTGGAATATCCATCCACGACCCATTTTCAATGCCCTGGCTGAGGGAAGGAGGTTCTCACCCAAGATTTGACGGTACATGGCCCCGTCCATCATCCCTTTGATGCAGTGAAGTTGTCCTGTCCCCTTAGCAGAAAAACACCCCCAAAGCATAATGTTTCCACCTCCATGTTTGACACTTGGGATGGTGTTCTTGGGGTCATAGGCAGCATTCCTCCTCCTCCAAGCACGGCGAGTTGAGTTGATGCCAAACAGCTCGATTTTGGTCTCATCTGACCACAACACTTTCACCCAGTTCTCCTCTGAATCATTCAGATGTTCATTGGCAAACTTCAGACGGGCATGTATATGTGCTTTCTTGAGCAGGGGGACCTTGCGGGCGCTGCAGGATTTCAGTCCTTCACGGCGTAGTGTGTTACCAATTGTTTTCTTGGTGACTATGGTCCCAGCTGCCTTGAGATCATTGACAAGATCCTCCCGTGTAGTTCTGGGCTGATTCCTCACCGTTCTCATGATAATTGCAACTCCACGAGGTGAGATCTTGCATGGAGCCGCAGGCCGAGGGAGATTGACAGTTATTTTGTGTTTCTTCCATTTGCGAATAATCACACCAACTGTTGTAACCTTCTCACCAAGCTGCTTGGCGATGGTCTTGTAGCACTTTCCAGCCTTGTGTAGGTCTACAATCTTGTCCCTGACATCCTTGGAGAGCTCTTTGGTCTTGGCCATGGTGGAGAGTTTGGAATCTGATTGATTGATTGCTTCTGTGGACAGGTGTCTTTTATACAGGTAACAAACTGAGATTAGGAGCACTCCCTTTAAGAGTACCTGTATAAAAGACACCTGGGAGTCAGAAATCTTTCTGATTGAGTGGGGGTCAAATACTTATTTCCCTCATTAAAATGCAAATCAATTTATAACATTTTTGGCATGTGTTTTTCTTTTTTTTTTTTGTTGTTATTCTGTCTCTCACTGTTCAAATAAACCTACCATTAAAATTATAGACTGATAATTTCTTTGTCAGTGGGCAAACGTACAAAATTAGCAGGGGATCAAATACTTTTTCCCTCACTGTAACCCACTTCTTTATCTGTTCTCTCTGTCTGGGCTTTCTTTTACTCTGGTGTGAACAGCATCTTCATAAAATATTTACATTACTTTGACGTTACTTTTTAACAGATGCAAATTCATAAGATTATAGCTCTCTCTCTCTCTCTCTCTCTCTATCTATATATATATATATATATATATATATATATATATATGTACATATATATATATATTAATACAATCCATGTGCATGTTTATTTATTTTTATTTTTTGGGGTCCTGTGTCGCTATTGATTCATATTGACTGAAATCTAGTATTGGTGATTATGTATAGAGATTGTGCAACATCTTGTTTATTGTAATACAGTAGTACAACATCCTTCTGGGAAGTGTTTATTACAAGTAATGTTTTACATACTTCAGAAACCAGTTGCGCTTAAACCATTTGCAGAACATAAGGGAACACAACCGGACAGGGTTTCCACTATCCTCCTAGACTCACAGGTACAGGATGTAATTCCTCCGTTCATTTGTGTCAAGGCTGAGGTGTATGTGGTGTGGGAGTCAGGCGCAGGACACCGAAGCTTAGTCCAACAAAGTTTACTTGTGAACCACAAGGCAAAGATACAATGAACGGCCTCAAAACAACAGAGGCGAGCAATTACGCAACTATGCGTAAAACAACAAAACAGAGAAAAAACACGCAGCACTACGGACAGGCGAAAAACAACACACAACCTAACCAATACAAAACAGGCAACTTATAGAACACGTAATCAGACACAAACGGACACAGGTGTAATAGACAGACAAAAGCAATCAAACATAGAAACATTCAATGGTGGCAGCTAGTACTCCGGGGACGACGAACGCCGAAGCCTGCCCGAACTAGGAGGACGAGCAGCCTCGGCAGAATCCGTGACAATTTGAACTCAGTCACTACTATACAGTAGATGGTAAAATGATTTCTACAGTGATAGTATATGTAACCATTTTAACTTGTTTTAACCATATCTTCTTTACAATCCAGGTGCTGAGATATATCAGCTCCACATACTCTTATCTGGTTCATTGAACATTATTGAGAACTGAAATGGAAACCGTCGACAACACACAGTTCCTGGGGTAAGTGAAACTACTAGCTATTATCATTTTCATATTTAAAAATCTAATGAAAAATATGTTTATTTTATAAAATCTGTATTTAATAACAAAAAATATATACACTTGATTTAATAAAAAAACTATTTTCCTGGAATAATCATAATTATAATCATGATAATCTAAGGGATTATGACTACCTTGCAGGGATTTCACATTGAACGGTGACCATCCTCCAAGATTGAAAGAGACAATCAGTAGACACTTCATAGTGATCAACCCAGTGCCACCTGCAAGGTACCTGCTGAAGACCAAGCAGAAGGACGTGGATGGGAGGGACGGAGTCCGGAGATGGACCGTAGGAGAGCACGACCCCTGCAATAGGAACAAGACCCTGCTGATCCTAGGAGAGGTTGGGGCAGGGAAGACAATGCTAGTCAACGCTATGGTCAACTTCGCCATCAGAGTTAAGTGGGAGGATAACGCCAGGTTCCAAATCACAGAGCGTTGGGCTCACGATCCTAGAACCAATGCTGTGACAGCCTATGAGTTGCCTTTCTCTCTCACCATCATTGACACACCTGGGATAGATGACAGAGATGGACTCAGACCTTTAATAGAGAAACTAAGAACGCTGCTGGAAGAGGAGAGAGATGACCACATCGACGCAGTCTGCCATGTGGTGAAGGCAACGCAGAACCGTCTGACCGAACATCAGAGAAACATATTTGACGCGTTCCTGACCCTCTTGGGCAAGGACATGAAAGACAACATCATCACCCTCATCCCTCACTCTGATGAGACTAGACCAGATGTTCTCAACATCATCATGGAGTATAAACTCCTAAGCGACAAGGTTCCGGTTCACTTCACGTTCAACACTCACCTGTTTCAGACCAGAAACCCTTTCTATGACAAAATCTATGAGAGAACATGGGAAAACAAAAATGAAATTTTACATTTACATAAGTATTTAGACCCTTTTCTCAGTACTTTGTTGAAGCACCTTTGGGAGCGACTACAGCCTCGAGTGTTCTTGGGTATGACGCTACAAGCTTGGCACACCTGTATTTGGTCTGGTACACACTGTTTCCACCATGTTACACACAACCTGCTGGTCTGGTATACACTGTTTCCACCATGTTACACACAACCTGTTGGTCTGAGACACACTGTTTCCACCATGTTACACACAACATGCTGGTCTGGTACACACTGTTTCCACCATGTTACACACAACCTGCTGGTCTGGTACACACTGTTTCCACCATGTTACACACAACCTGCTGGTCTGGTACACACTGTTTCCACCATGTTACACACAACCTGCTGGTCTGGTACACACTGTTTCCACCATGTTACACACAACCTGCTGGTCTGGTACACACTGTTTCCACCATGTTACACACAACCTGCTGGTCTGGTACACACTGTTTCCACCATGTTACACACAACCTGCTGGTCTGGTACACACTGTTTCCACCATGTTACACACAACCTGCTGGTCTGGTACACACTGTTTCCACCATGTTACACACAACCTGCTGGTCTGGTACACACTGTTTCCACCATGTTACTTTCCTTTATTTGTCTGTTCTCTATCTCTTAGATCTCTCAGTATAATGCATATCTCTCTCTCTCTCTCTCTCTCTCTCTCTCTCTCTCTCTCTCTCTCTCTCTCTCTCTCTCTCTCTCTCTCTCTCTCTCTCTCTCTCTCTCTCTCTCTCTCTCTCTCTCTAAAATGTTTACATTGCCAAAGCAAGTGAAATAGATAATAAACAAAAGTGAAATAAACAATAAAAAATGAACAGTAAACTTTACACTCACAAAAGTTCCAAAAGAATAAAGACATTTCAAATGTCATATTATGACTATATACAGTGTTATACCGGTGTGCAAATAGTTACAAATGGGAAAATAAATAAATGAACATGAACATGTATGTACAATGTTCTTCACTGGTTGCCCTTTTCTTGTGGCAACAGGTCACAAATCTTGCTGCTGTGATTGGACACTATGGTATTTCACCTCATAGATATGGGAGTTCATCAAAATTTGATTTTTCAAATTCTTTGTGGGTCTGTGTAATCTGAGGGAAATACAGTGCATTCGGGAAAGTATTCAGACTCCTTGACTTTTTCCACATTTTGTTACGTTACAGCCTTATTCTAAAATGGATTCAATTGTTTTTTTCCCTCATCAATCTACACACAATACCCCGTAATGACAAAGCAAAAACTGGTTTTTAGAAATGTTTGCAAATGGAAATAGTACATTTACATAAGTATTCAGACCATTTACTCAAAACTTTGTTAAAACACGTTTGGCAGCGATTACAGCCTCGAGTCTTTTTGGGTATGACGCTACAAGCTTGGCACACAAGTATTTGGGGAGTTTCTCCCATTCTTCTCCGCAGATCCTCTCAAGCTCTGTCAGGTTAGATGGGGAGCGTTGTTGCACAGCAATTTTCAGTCTCTCCAGAGATTTTCGATCGGGTTCAAGTCCAGGCTCTGGCTGGGCCACTCAAGGACATTCAGAGACTTGTCCCGAAGCCACTCCTGGGTTGTCTTGGCTGTGTGCTTAGGGTCGTTCCTGTTGGAAGGTGAACCTTCGCCCCAATCTGAGGTCCTGAGCGCTCTGGAGCAGGTTTTCATCAAGGATCTCTCTGTACTTTGCTCCGTTCATCTTTGTCTCGATCCTGACTAGTCTCCCAGTCCCTGCCGCTGAAAAACATCCCCCACAGCATGATGCTGCCACCACCATACTTCACCGTAGGGATGGTGCCATGATTCCTCCAGAAGTGACGTTTGTATTCAGGCCAAAGAGTTCAATCTTGGTTTCATCAGACCAGAAAATCTTGTTTCTCATGGTCTGAGAGTCTTTTGGTGCCTTTTGGCAAACTCCAAGCGGGCTGTCGTATGCCTTTTACTAAGGAGTGGCTTCTGTCTGGCCACTCTACCATAAATTCCTGATTGGTGGAGTGCTGCAGAGATGGTTGTCCTTCTGGAAAATTCTCCCATCTCCACAGAGGAACTCTGGAGCTCTGTCAGAGTGACCATCAGGTCACCTCCCTGACCAAGGCCCTTCCCCTCCGATTGCTCAGTTTGTCCTGGCGGCCAGCTCTAGGAAGAGTCTTGGTGGTGTTCTTGGGGACTTTCAATGCTGGAGAAATGTTTTGGTACCCTTCCCCAGTTTTGTGCCTCGACACAATCCTGTCTCGGCGCTCTACGGACAATTCCTTCGACCTCATGGCTTGGTTTTTGCTGTGACATGCACTGTCAACTGTGGGACTTTTTTATAGACAGTTGTGTGCCTTTCCAAATCATGTCCAATCAATTGAATTTACCACAGGTGGACTCCAATCAAGTTGTAGAAACTTCTCAAGAATGATCAATGGAAACAAGATGCACCTGAGATCAATTTCTAGTCTCATAGCAAAGGGTCTGAATACTTATGTAAATAAGGTATTTCTGTTTTCAATTTTTTATAAATTTTGGTAAAAAGGCCTCCTCTAGAGCAGCAGGTAGCCTAGCGGTTAGAGCATTGGGCCAGTAAAATAAATGATAGGTCGCTGGTTTGAATACCCGAGCCGACAATGTGAAAAATCTGTAGTTGTGCCCTTGAGCAAAGACCTTAACCCTAATTTGCTCAAGGGCACCATACTACTATGGCTGACCCTGTAAAACGTAATTCCACTGCACCTATCTGGTGTATGTGAGAATATACACTGAACAACAATTTCAAAGATTTTACTGAGTTACAGTTCATATAAGGAAATCAGTCAATTCACTCCCGAGTGGTGCAGCGGTCTAAGGCACTGCATCAGGGCCCCGTGTAGCTCAGTTGGTAGAGCATGGCGCTTGCAACGCCAGGGTTGTGGGTTCGTTTCCCACGGGGGGCCAGTATGAAAAATGTTTGCACTCACTAACTGTAAATCGCTCTGGATTAGAGCATCTGCTAAATGACTCAAATGTTTTAAATGTTTAAATCTCAGTACTTGAGGCGTCATTACAGACACCCTGGTTTGATTCCAGGCTGTATCACAACCGGCCGTGATTGGGAGTCCCACAGGGCGGCGCACAGCGTCGTCCGGGTTTGGCCGGTGTAGGCCGTCATTGTAAATAAGAATTTGTTCTTAACTGACTTGCCTAGTTAAATAAAGGTTAAATAAAAAATCTACGGATTTCACATGACTGGGAATACAGATATGCATCTGTTGGTCACAAATACCCAGTATTTCTGGATCAGAAAACCAGTCAGTATCTGGTGTGACCACTATTTACCTCATGCAGCGCGACATGTCTCCATTGCATAGAGTTGATCAGGCTGTTGATTGTGGCCTGTGGAATGTTGTCCAACTCCTCTTCAATGGCTGTGAGAAATTGGTGGGAACTGGAACACGCTGTTGTACAAGTCGGTTCAAAGCATACCAAACATGCTTAATGGGTGACATGTCTGTTAAGTATGCAGGCCATGGAAGAACTGGGACATTTACAACTTCCAGGAATTGTGTACATATCCTTGCGACATGGGGCCGTGCATTATCATGTTGAAACATGAGGTGATGGCGGCAGATGAATGGCACGACAACGGGCCTCAGAATTTCGTCACGATATCTCTGTGCATTCAAATTGCCATAGATAAAATACAATTGTGTTAGTTTTCCGTAGCTTATGCCTGCCCACACCATAACCCCACAATGGGGCACTCTGTTCACAATGTTGACATCAGCAAACCGCTCGTCCACACGACGCCATCTGCCCGGTACAGTTGAAACCGGGATTCATCCGTGAAGCGCACACTTCTCCAGCGTGCCAGTGGCCATCGAAGGTGAGCATTTGCCCACTGAAGTCAGTTACGAAGCCGAACTGTAGTCAAGTCAAGACCCTAGTGAGGACGACGAGCACGCAGATAAGCTTCCCTGTGACAGGTTCTGACAGTGTGTGTAGAAATTATTTGGTTGTGCAAACCCATAGATTCAACAGCTGTCCGGGTGGCTCGTCTCAGACCATCCCGCAGGTGATCCGGATTTGGAGGTCCTGTGCTGGCGTGGTTACATGTGGTCTGCGGTTGTGAGGCCGGTTGGACGTACTTCCAAATTCTCTAAAACAACGATGGAGGCGGCTTATGGTAGAGAAATGAACATTTAGTTATCTGGTAACAGCTTTGGTGAACATTCCTGCAGTCAGCATGCTCCCTCAAAACTTGAGACATCTGTGGCATTGTGTTGTGCTACAAAACTGCACATTTTAGAGCAGCCTTTTATTGTCCCCTGTGTAATGATCATGGTGTTTAATCAGCTTCTTGATATGCTACACCTGTCAGGTGGATAGATTATCTTGGCAAAGGAGAAATGCTCACTAACAGGAATGTAAACACATTTGTGCACAACATTTGAGAGAAATAAGCTTTTTGTGAGTATGGAACATTTCTGGGAGCTTTTATTTCAGCTCATGAAACATGGGACCAACACTTTACATGTTGCGTTTATATTTTTGTTCAGTATATATATACATTTTTTGACAACACAACTATACAAACAGTATAGACCCCGGCACTCCTCTTCCATCATCCTTCAGTTCTCCTCTCCTCCATGCATCCTCCCCTCCATAACGGATGAGCTGTGAGGAAGACCCATTTCCTCCCTGCGGCTGCTAAAATATTAATCAAAACATGGAGGACCACACGGCACAGAGCGGCGGGCTCCCAAGATGCATGTCTTCTAATGGTAATACATGGGGAGGGCAGAGAGGGAGGAGAGCAGCTTCTAATAGCCTGGGAGATGGGGAGGAGAGGGGGAGGGCCAGGGGTGACAGGGGCTGTCACAAGGGACAAAGAGAACGAGCCGGAGAAGGATAGAGAGATAAGAAGAAAGAGATGGAGTTGGGAGATGGGAGAGAGGGGGAGGCTGCAGAACGGATGGGATTCATAGACTATGGGGAAAGAGGTGTGGAGGAGAGAGGGAGCGACAGGAAGCTATGAGAGGGAAATACATCCTACATCTGGGAGATCAAAGAAGCATCAACACCACAGCATGCTACTCCTTGTGTTTCTGTGTATGTTTAGTAGCCATGTAGGAACTGATATCATCCATAATAGATAACAGACCATACAAATTGCGAAATTAGCAGATTTCGTTTTCTCCGCTCACTGGCAATTCCCAAACTGCCCCATGCCAAATGTTTGTGAACTTGACTCTGTTTTTATGTTTAGCGTGCATATGTGAGTGTGTGAGTGTGTGTGTGAGAGACAGAGAGAGGGAGGGAGAGAGAGGGAGAGAGAGAGAGAAAAAAACGAGCTCCGAAATATCACAGACGCTACAATAGTATTTATCTGCTCTCTCTGTTAATAATAATCATAATTAATGTAATTTCTAAAGCGTTTTTTCACACCCAAGGCACTAAACAACATCTTATACATTTTAACTACCACTAATACCTGTTATCTGTAGGCTTGTCCTGATTAACCTAAAAAAGATCATCATATGACCGATGCATCGTATGAGTGGTAACCGTGTAAGGCCTTCCTCTCAGGGGCTGAGCCTCTGTGTTAGCGACGCACTAATCATTTCGCTCGGCTCTGCTCAAGCGAGGGGAGGCTAAAAGGGTTATTTCGTCTATTTTTCACCCTTGCCTACACAGGCAGTGTTATAGGGCGAACCCGCCACCAGGACAGTTGTCATATTTTATAGGAGAAGATGAGAAGCGTGTCGGCTCACCAGATGCCGTGAAATTGAAGCGCTCCCGTCACACAGGGTGAGTGTGTGGCGGGTGAAAGCTCTCTATGATACGTATAAGTGTACTAGCTTTACAAGTAAAGACACGTCTAAACAATTTGATGCTACCAAATTCAGGAGTGACTTGCATATACAAATAATGTATGACTGTCCTCTCAAATTAAATGCCTTGCCAGTAATTGTCTCTTATAAATAGTAGAGACAAAATAGATAGGAAAGTAAGAGGGAACAGAATGATATCCCATCTATTCCACAGACATCAAAACCTACAGTATTTGCCTCTGTACATCATCTGAGTCGTACAAATGACAGTTGGCCTTGTGTTCCAGTGTTCCAGTGTAGGGTAATTGGGAGGACATGCCTCCCCCTGGGTGACGTCCCAGCCAGCAGGTGTTCCTTGCCGCTCACCCCTCCATAACCCCCTCATCCTCTTCACCCTCCTCACCCATCCTCACCCCCTCTCACCCGGCCGCCTCCGGGGAGACTCAGACGTTTTGTGAGGGTGACACGTACCAGTGACCTCTGTCTACATGGCCGTGTCGATAATGAGATGCAACAGGCGCTTCATTGTATTTAAATGAAGTAGCTCGTGACAGCAATGTTAAAGAGATGCCACTGCAAGCAGAGCGATGGGCTCGTCACCCAAACACAGCCGATAGACAACGTAGGGGAGTTTGTAAAGTAGGTTTTGCAATACATTAAGTATATGGTCACAGGATATATAACAGAAGATTAACATTTGATTGAAGTTAGTTCTGAAACACAACAATAAACAAGGAAGAGAATTGAAAAGCTTGTCCATACTGAAGTAAAACGCCTAAAGAAAGAAAGAGAGGCCATCCCTCGTTCTCTTCCTCCCTGTCTCCAGAGAGGGATGACCAGGGGTTAACTAGGCCTGTCCCAGGCATGGGGCTTTGTCTATTGTGTTGCTTTGCTTAATGTAAACCAATAAAGCTGGCTAACCTTGTGGGCCCGATCAATGCTTATTTAGAATAC
Organism: Coregonus lavaretus; assembly: GCF_964263955.1. NCBI lineage: Eukaryota > Metazoa > Chordata > Actinopteri > Salmoniformes > Salmonidae > Coregonus > Coregonus lavaretus. The sequence continues at coordinate 16,616,254 of NC_140024.1, forward strand.
CTGTCACGTTCGTTGAATGACGGGACAGACCAAGGCACAGCGTGATATACGTACATGTTTATTAAACCAATAAACACTCGACAAAACAAGAAACGAAACGAAACGTGAAGTCCAAGGTAGCACACACAACATACCTTACACGGAACAAGATCCCACAACCCACTAGTGCCAATAGGCTGCCTAAGTATGATCCCCAATCAGAGACAACGAGCTACAGCTGCCTCTGATTGGGAACCACACCGGCCAACATAGATCTACACATAATAGATCGAAACATAGAAAACACACAACAAAGAATATACACACTCTGACTCAACATTTAAGTGTCCCCTGAGTCAGGTGTGTGACAATACCATTGATTAACAGTTCTGATTATTGATCATGCCATGCCGCTCGAGCGATGCCGATGGCTCTGATAAGAGATTACCCTGGAGCAGATAGGCCTGTCCACCCTTGATGAGACAGGGCTGCATGCTGCAGATGTCTGGACACACACACACTGGGTGTGTAAATGGGATGGCCCTGTATTTGTCTGCATTGAATTATCATCAAGTGCAGGTGGACACACACATACAGTGCCTTCAGAAAGTATTCACACACCTTGACTTTTTCCACATTTTGTTGTGTTACAAAGTGGGATTAAAATGTATTTAATTGTCATTTATTGTCAAAGATCTACACAAAATACTCTGTAATGTCAAAGTGGAAGAAAAAATCTAACATTTGTAAAAATAAAAATCATGAAAAGTAAAACACTAATATATCTAATATATGCTATTATATCTTCAATACATGTTAGAATCACCTTTGGTAGCGATTACAGCTGTGACTCTTTCTGGTAAGTCTCTAAGTGCTTTCCATACCTGGATTGTGCAACATTTGCCCATTACTCTTTTCAGAATTCTTCAAGCTCTGTCAGATTGGTTGTTGATCATTGCTAGACAAACATTTTCAGATCTTGCCATAGATTTTCAAGCAGATTTAAGTCAAAACTGTAACTCGGCCACTCAGGAACATTCACTGTCTTCTTGGTAAGCAACTCCAGTGTAGATTTGGCCTTGTGTTTTAGGTTATTGTCTTGCTGAAATGTGAATTCATCTCCCAGTGTCTGGTGGAAAGCAGACTGAACCAGGTTTTCCTCTAGGACTGCCTGTGTTTAGCTCCATTCCGTTTCTTTTTTATCCTGAATAACTCCCCAGTCCTTCACGATTACAAGCATATTGTCACGCCCTGGCTCTGGGGACTCTTAAATGTTGAGCCAGGGTGTGTAGTTTCTGTGTTTAGTTTTCTATGTTTGAGTTTCTAGATCGTGTAGATCTATGTTGGCCAGGGTGGTTCCCAATCAGAGGCAGCTGTAGTTTGTTGTCTCTGATTGGGGACCATACTTAGGCAGCCGTTTGGCACCAGTCTGTGTGGGATCTTGTTCCATATAGGTATGTTATTAGTCTACCTTGGACTTCACGTATCGTTTGTTTGTTGTTTTGTTCGTGTTCAGTACATTAATAAATATGTACGCTTATCACGCTGCGCCTTGGTCCGTCTCATCCGTAAACGATCGTGACAGAAGATCCCACCAAATGAGGACCAAGCAGCGTGCCCAGGAAGAGAGAATAGCGATGTCTCAGGTGGGCAAATGGTGGTCATGGGAGGAGATATTCGTGGGGAAAGGGCCATGGGTGAAGGTAAATGCCCAGGCAGGAGAGGAGAAACGGCGCCAACCGGGCCGACGACAGACACCCGAGTGGCAACCCCAAGAAAAAAAAATTGGGGGGCACACGGCGTGTACGACAAGGCAGCAGGAGGCAGCGACAGGGCGAATCTGCAGATTAGGAGAGGAGGACACCAGGTTACGGGGGCTATTGGTCCAGAGGGAGCAGGAGTTAATTGGTCAGAGGGAGGAGCTACAGGAGGCGATAAGGGAGAAGGAGAGTGTAGAGGCACGGCGAGAGGAGCTGGTTAGGCAGCAGAAGGAGCGGGGGTTTATAAGGGAACCCAGTCCCGCTCCTCGCACCAAGCAAGTGGTGTGTGTCGCCAGTCCGGTCCGGCCCGTTCCTGATCCCCGCATTAAGCCAGTGGTACGTGTTCCCAGTACGGCCCGACCCATTCCTGCTTCCCGCACAAGGCCAGTGGTGTGTGTTCCCAGTACAGTCCGGCCCGTGCCTGCTCCCCGCACCAAACCAGTGGTGCGGGGTCCCAGTCCGGCCCGGCCCGTTCCTGCTCCCCGCACCAAGCCAGTGGTGCGTGTTCCCAGTCCGGCCTGGCCCGTTCCTGCTCCCCGCACCAAGCCAGTGGTGCGCGTCGCCAGCCCGATCCGGCCTGTTCCTGCCCCTCGCACCAAGCCAGTGGTGCGCGTCGCCAGCCCGGTCCAGCCCATTCCTGCTCCCCGCACCAAGCCTGTGGTGCTTGTGTCCAGTCCGGCAAGGCCCGTGCCTGTTCCACCGGTGCCTGGTCCGGCACCGGTCAGCTGCTCCACTCCAGAGCCAGAGCAATCCGCTCCACCGGGGTCCGGTCCAACTCCAGTCAGCGGATCCACTCCGGAGCCAGAGTAATCCACTCCACCGGGGTCCAGTCCAGCTCCGGTCAGCCGCTCCACTCCGGAGTCAGAGAAGTCCGCCCCACCGGTGCCCAGTCCAGCTCCGGCCAGTGGCTCCAGTCCGGAGCCTGTACAGTTTGATCCACCGTCGTCGGGTCCAGCTCCAGTCAGTGGTGCCAGACCAGACCAGGGGCGCAACAGGGAGGTGGAGAGAAAGTGGTGGTTACGCCCGGAGCCGGATCCGCCTCCGAGGCGGAATGCCCACCCGGCCCCTACCCTGTTATGTTTATGGGGCGCGGTCGGAGTCCGCACCTTTGGGGGGGGGGGGGGGGGGGGGGGGGGGGTGGGGGGGGGGGGGGTACTTCTGGGGACTCTTAAATGTTGAGCCAGGGTGTGTAGTTTCTATTTTTAGTTTTCTATGTTTGAGTTTCTAGATCGTGTAGATCTATGTTGGCCAGTGTGGTTCCCAATCAGAGGCAGCTGTAGTTCGTTGTCTCTGATTGGGGTCCATACTTAGGCAGCCGTTTGGCACCAGTCTGTGTGGGATCTTGTTCCGTATAGGTATGTTATTAGTCTACCTTGGACTTCACGTATCGTTTGTTTGTTGTTTTGTTCGTGTTCAGTACGTTAATAAATATGTACGCTTATCACGCTGCGCCTTGGTCCGTCTCATCCGTAAACGATCGTGACACATATCCATAAAATTATACAGCCAAGACTATGCTTGAAAATATGGAGAGTGGTTCTCAGTAATGTATTGTTGGATCTGCCCCAAACATAACACTTTGTATTCAGGACAATAAGTTAATTGCTTTGCCACATTCTTTGCAGTATCACTTTAGTACCTTGTTGCAAACAGGATGCATGTTTTAGAATATTTATTTCACTCTGTCAATTTGGTTGGTATTGTGGAGTAACTACAATGTTGTTGATCATCCTCAGTTTTCTTCTATCACAGCCATTAAACTCTGTTACTGTTTTAAGGTCACCATTGGCCTCATGGTGAAATCCCTGAGTGGTTTCCTTCCTCTTTGGCAACTAAGTTAGGAAGGACGCCTGTATCTTTGTAGTGACTGGGTGTATTGATACACCATCCAAAGTGGAATGAATAACTTCACCATGCTCAAAGGGTAGGCCGTCATTGTAAATAAGAATTTGTTCTTAACTGGCTTGCCTGGTTAAAAAAGGTTTTTAAAAAAAGCTAAATAAAAAGGGATATTCTTTTCTTTTTACCCATCTACCAATAGGTGCCCTTCTTTGCAAGGCATTAGAAAAACTCCCTGGTCTTTGTGGTTGAATCTATGTTTGAAATTCACTGCTCGACTGAAGGACCTTACAAATCATGTTAAACACTATTATTGCATACAGTGTGAGTCCCTGCAACTTATTATGTGATTTGTTAAGCAAATGTTTATTTGTGAACTTATTTAGGCTTGCTTGCAAAGGGGTTGAATATTTATTGTCTCAAGACATTTTAGCTTTCATTATTTATTAATTTGTAAAAATTTCGAAAAACATAATTCCACTTTGACATTATGGGGTATTCTGTGTAGGCCAGTGACAAAAAATCTCAATTTAATCCATTTTAAATTCAGGCTGTAACATAACAAAATGTGAAAAAAGTAAAGGGGTGTGAATACTTTCTGAAGGCACTGTGTGGTGTGTTGAGTGTGCACACACACACACAGACACACACACAGAAACACACACAGACACAAACTTCCAATCACACATGCACGGTAAAGAGAGGGAAGACACCGCAGCTCTGTGATGACACGGGGTAATGTCCGCTCATCTGAGACCCAACATTTAAATTAACACACCATCTGTTCCAGCCGTGTGCCCAGCGGCCTTTTTGAAATTCCGTCATAGCAGATATGCACTTTTCCCCTTCCAACATGCAGCTTCTCCTAGACATCGTTTGACGTGTCTTATTGGCATCCCTTGAGAGGGGTGTAATTGTGTAATTATCAGGGGTGTAATAATGTTTTGGACTAGACATCATCTGACTTTACAGTACACCTATCAAATCCATGGTTGTAAACGCATCAACAAATATGATTGATATAAATATACATGATTGGAAATTGCTCCGTCCTGAATCAATTACAAGCACCATACAAATCTAAATACAATATGGCCACAAAGACAGCCATGAGAGAAACCACTGAAGATGAGCTTTACTACAGGGTGAATGAATGTTGAATATTATATTAGAATACAGGTGTCTTGACCAAAGCTTCATTGTATTTACCTAAGCTGTCCAATCGGCACTGAGAATCTGAGCCCTGTCTCTGAGGTCATCTTCCTGCGTTGTAAAGTGTGATGATAAAAGGGTTTACAACATGGCCGTTATTAAAGAAAGAGTGAGTCAAAGCCATCAATAACCCAGCTTTCAGGGATTACCATTAGCAACGGTAGTGCTCTCAGAGTGGAGCCAGGGGTTCGATTTTTACAGTGGGGGCGGAGAGGTTTAAATGCATTTAAAAAGAGGAAAGGATAAACAATATGTACGTACAGTTGCTTCAATATGAAGGATGTTGTGTGTTTAAGGACTACACAGTACAGTCAATACACAGAACCCATGTACAAGATGATGTACAACTGTCTTGATGCACCTGTAGTTATGTATAAGATGAGTTGTGTTCCAAACCCAGGTGTTCCTAAATGGTTCACAAATGCACAGCACCTCAATGAGGTCAGATTAGAATAACACAATAACACTTAGATTCTGATAACTTGTCCTTCATAACAATATAATATCATCATCACTTCAAACCTAGGGTGCTCTTAGTCTACAGAACAACCTTCACCATTCCCTGTCATAAACTACAATGTTGCTGGCTTTATATGCAGAAGTAAGTATCTGTAGAGGTGCCAAGTAAAGGATGTTGGTCAGCCTAGCGGATGAAAGAGCCATTGTGCTGAGCTGTGGTTGTTGGGTGATGGGGATGGCCCCCTTGTCTTACTGTTAGGTCAGCAGTGCTAGGCTAGCCTTTGTCACCCAGCCAGCGGTGAGCTGTGCACTTTGCATAGGGAAAGGCAGAGGGGCTCTTCTCTCTTCCGTAATGAGCCGTTATGTCTGGGTATCATGTGAGATATCTGAGCTAGCGCTTCCTGTTCCATCCACGGCCAAGGTCAAAGACATGCCCACCCCACACCCACCACCCCATCCCCCCTGCCGCCCTCCACACCCCCATCCCTCCACCATCCCAGCCCCATCCATCACCCTAACATAGACCGCCAGCTATGTTCACATCCCACCCCCTCTCTCTGCACGACCTGATATGATTTTTGTCTGACCTCCATTTTCTATGAATGTATGTCATTTATGCTTGTTTTATTCCATTTCTTTATTTTCTAAATGCGAGGTTGACAGACTTGCACAGCTCTGTTCATCAGCGACAAATGCTGTCGGTTCCGAAGATATTAGATAATGAATTAAATACCAATAGACCCCATCAAGATGAGTTGTTATGTGTATTATCAGATAAATCACAGGGAGTGTAGGGATGAAATTAAGACCATTCACAAACACAATCATAGAGGCCGAATAGGGAAATGGACGTTGATCATCTTTCACTTCACTGACCACAGCGGAGAAAAATTGCAAGCAGGCCATATTCTGGAGATGGTCATGTCTAAATACGTCTTTAAAACTCTGTCAGGTATAATTGTTCGTGCTGTAACTTAAGACACTATTTATCCCGAGCCATAATGTGCATGTTTTGCTTTGTTAGCAAATAAGCATTTGTTATAACCATGTCAAAAGTGGGATACGCATTAACAGTTTGAGTGAGGCAATGACTTAAGTGTTCGGGGCCTTGGAACAAGGCTGTCCATACATCACTACATTACCGGTCTAGTCCCCACAGCAATCAATGGACTTCCCACTTCCGGATCGCATGTCAATTCCATGTTGGACTGGGGATGAATAAAAACAATGTGTATGTTAAGAGCCAATGATCCTAGTGCTGCTCTGGCCAGATGAATAAGGCAGGTCATGTCGCTGACTGATATGGGCTATAAAAACACATACTGCAGATTAAACTGACCCATCCATCCAATTATATAGGGAAGTAGAATGGAGAAAATGATCATTCGATGATAACATGAAATGAGAAGACCGAATGCAGTGTTAGTGTGGATACATTACCTTGTCCAGCCATGTGATATTACATGTGTATATCAGGGTACACCATTCATTTGAAATGTTAGCTACCAAATTAAGTGCAGGCCTCTCTCCCCCTACATACAGCATGCACTATCATACTACCAAGACGTTATGCTTCATTGTTTATTTTTTATATATATGACCATACATTAATGAATGAAGCAGCAGTGTGTGAATCAGGGTCTGTAGGGCAGAGACATTTAGGAATGGCATTTCCTGTTTGTCATTCCAGTGATGGCCATGTTGTCTCACACTGTTGACAGACTAGTCAGACCATCAGGCTGCAGCAAGGAGGTATGGAGCCCAGTGGGGGACAAATCTCATGATGAAATCTGAAATCAATTTAACTTCAAATATTCATGGCTGTCCCACAACTGTGGCTGCAGCAAATAAATTACCCCTGTCCTCACCCTATCCCCAAAGACAGGACATCCCAGGGTATCGACACTTAGCTGTGCACAATAAACTTTATTGACAACCCTTGCCTTGGGCAGTGCTAAGCTAGAATAGTAAGGAGTAGGTGCCGGTACGCTGCACATACAGTACAGGAAGGTCAGTGGGCAAACTCTGGTTTGGATGAAACCAAATGGATAAAGTGGACAACAAGAAAAGAAGATGGTCGACACAAGAATATTATGTTTTGTTAGAAAGAGAGAAAAATTCAGAAATAGAGAGAGGAAGGGAGAGATAAATTATCTGAGAAAACAGCACTTTCAATAGTACTGTCCATCTTTTCAGTTGAGTGCACTCTGAGTTTCCCCTTTGAGGACAATTCAGGGTTAATTACTAAAAAGATAAGGACATATCTGGGATATCAAATCTCAATGATAAGAGTAAATTAATGCATGATTTAGCATAGAAATGACCACAGATGTAGGGAAACTTAAATCCATTCTACCTAATTTCTACCAGCATGTTAAATGTGCAACCAGAGGAAAAAAAACTCTAGACCACCTTTACTCCACACACAGAGACACATAAAAAGCTCTCCCTCGCCCTACATTTGGCAAATCTGACCATAACTCTATCCTCCTGATTCCTGCTTATAAGCAAAAACTAAAGCAGGAAGCACCAGTGACTCGGTTAATAAAAAAGTGGTCAGATGACGCAGATGCTAAGCTACAGGACTGTTTTGCTAGCACAGACTGGAACATGTTCCGGGATTATTCAGATAGCATTGAGGAGTACACCACATCAGTCATCAATAAGTGCATCGATGACGTCGTCCCCACAGTGACCGTACGTACATACCGCAACCAGAAGCCAAGGATTACAGGCAAAATCCGCATTGAGCTAAAGGGTAGAGCTGCCGCTTTCAAGGAGCGGGACTCTAACCCGGACGCTTATAAGAAATCCCGCTATGCCCTCCGACGAACCATCAAACAGGCAAAGAGTCAATACAGGACTAAGATTGAATCGTACTACACCGGCTCTGACACTCGTTGGATGTGGCAGGGCTTGAAAACTATTACAGACTACAAAGGGAAGCACAGCCGCGAGCTGCCCAGTGACACAAGCCTACCAGACGAGCTAAACCACTTCTAGGCTCGCTTCGAGGCAAGCAACACTGAATCATGCATGAGAGCACCAGCTGTTCCGGATGACTATGTGATCACGCTCTCCGTAGCCGATGGGAGTAAGACTTTTAAGCAGGTCAACATTCACAAGGCCGCAGGGCCAGACGGATTACCAGGAGGTGTACTCCGAGCATGTGCTGACCAACTGGAAAGGGTCTTCACTGACATTTTCAACATGTCCCTGACTGAGTCTGTAATACCAACATGTTTCAAGACGACCACCATAGTCCCCGTGCCCAAGGACACTAAGATAACCTGCCTAAATGACTACCGACCCGTAGCACTCACGTCTGTAGCCATGAAGTGCTTTGAAAGGCTGGTCATGGCTCACATCAACACCATTATCCCAGAAACCCTAGACCCACTCCAATTTGCATACCGCCCCAACAAATCCACAGATGATGCAATCTCTATTGCACTCCATACTGCCCTTTCCCACCTGGATGAGAGGAACACCTACGTGAGAATGCTATTCATTGACTACAGCTCAGCGTTCAACACCATAGTGCCCTCAAAGCTCATCACTAAGCTAAGGATCCTGGGACTAAACACCTCCCTCTGCAACTGGATCCTGGACTTCCTGACGGGCCGCCCCCAGGTGTTAAGGGTAGGTAACAACACATCTGCCACGCTGATCCTCAATATGGGGGCCCCTCAGGGGTGCATGCTCAGTCCCCTCCTGTACTCCCTGTTCACCCATGACTGCATGGCCAGGCTCGACTCCAACACCATCATTAAGTTTGCCGATGACACAACAGTGGTAGGCCTGATCACAGACAACGATGAGACAGCCTATGGGGAGGAGGTCAGAGATCTGGCCGTGTGGTGCCAGGATAACAACCTCTCCCTCAACGTGACCAAAACAAAGGAGATGATTGTGGACTACAGGGAAAAAGAGAGGACTGAGCATGCCCCCATTCTCATCGACGGGGCTGTAGTGGAACAGGTTGAGAGCTTCAAGTTCCTTGGTGTCCACATCACCAACAAACTATCATGGTCCAAACACACCAAGACAGTCCTGAAGTGGTTACGACAAAGCCTATTCCCCCTCAGGAGACTGAAAAGATTTGGCATGGGTCCTCAGATCCTCAAAAAGTTATACAGCTCCACCATCGAGAGCATCCTGACTGGTAGCATCACCGCCTGGTATGGCAACTGCTCAGCCTCCGACCGCAAGGCACTACCTAGGGTAGTGCGTACGGCCCAGTACATCACTGGGGCCAAGCTTCCTGCCATCCAGGACCTCCATACCAGGCGGTGTCAGAGGAAGGCCCTCAAAATTGTCAAAGACTCCAGCCACCCTAGTCATAGACTGTTCTCTCTGCTACCGCACGGCAAGCGGTACCGGAGCGCCAAGTCTAGGTCCAAAAGGCTTTTCAACAGCTTTTACCCCCAAGCCATAAGACTCCTGAACAGCTAATCATGGCTACCCAGACTATAATTTGCACTGCCCCCCCACCCCCACCCCATCTTTTTACTCTGCTGCTACTCTGTTAATTATTTATGCATAGTCACTTTAACTATACCCACAAGTACATATTACCTCAACTACCTCAACTACCTCAACTAGCCGGTGCCCCCGCACATTGACTCTGCACCAGTACCCACCTGTATATAGCCTCCCTACTGTTATTTTATTTTACTTCTGCTCTTTTTTTCGCAACACTTTTTTGTTGTTGTTGTTTTATTTTAATTTAAAAATAAATGCATTGTTGGTTAAGGGCTGTAAGTAAGCATTTCACGGTAATGTCTACACCTGTTGTATTTGGCGCATTTGGCAAATAAAATTTGATTTGATTTGATTTGAGATGAATGCACAGAAAAATAAAGATAGAGAAGCAGATGGACAGACAATTCAAAAGAAGAAGGGATGGATTTCCTGCCATTAGTAATCTATGACCAATGAGCTGTCCATCTTCAGGTATGCTGTTAATGACTATTGGCTGCCATTTAAATCCTTACTTCTGTGAATTGCCCCCAATCAATACATTGGCATGTGTTTGATTGAATGCTCATCTATTGTGTGAAAATTAGGCTGGATTAGTTGTATCTTTTTGACCAATGAGTTGATCTTAAAAACAATGGCTAACACTGGGATTCACAGATTCCCAAAGAAACCATTGATTTGACATTCATCATGATGAGAAAACACAGGATAGTTCTTCTATCTTGCTATTGAATTATCAAGTAAACACTTGTCAATAATTGATTGTGGGAGAGTGTGAAAACAACAGAAAGTTGGTTCACCTTGAAATCAGCCACCAATCTCAATAATTGTATTATATATATTTTTGATGGTAATGGGTGTGCCCTTTTCCCAGGTTTTCTACATATCATAAATGATCAATAAATCTCAAGCAGTATGAACGATCAGAGATCAGAAGAGCAGTGATATAGTGAAGACAGACTACAGTCTCCAAAGGGCAAAGACATACTCTATATAAGATAATTAGCACAACTTCATGAGCAACCACGATTTTCCAGAGGCGGAAAAAAAATATGAAGCTGTTGTAGCATCAAAGCAGCAGTGCAAATTGAGTAGCACGAGCAGTGTTAAATTGATCTGTTCTGCATTTGAATGTAATTTCATTATTTAGATTTTAAGGCGGCTCTATTGTGTGGAGAAAGCAGGGGGGCAAAGCGTATTATTCTGACAAGTGTGATCTTGTTTTGTCAAAGTGACTCTCGGGGCAGATGGTTTATCCCTGTGTGTGTGTGTGTGTGTGTGTGTATGTGTGTGTGTGTGTGTGTGTACATATGCATGTATATGTATTTGAAAAAAATTAAACTCTCAGGGGTTTCAAAGGAAGCGCACTCCTCCCCAGATTAATTCAGCAACAATAGCATCTATGGGGCAAATTCTCTTTGAGCCTAATAGCAGAAAAAAGAAGAAAAATCCTCTTTTATATCACGTGAAAAATTACAAGCTGATGCCTGGAATCAATTTAGTCAAACTGGTTGTGTACAGAGAGAGAGAGAGAGAGAGAGAGAGAGAGAGAGAGAGAGAGAGAGAGAGAGAGAGAGAGAGAGAGAGAGAATATAAGGAGAGGGAGGTAGAGGGGGAAGAATGGGATGAGGAAGAAAGATCAGGGGTACGCAGCATGGTGGGTGCCATACTACCATTTGGAAGTTGGCGTCCTCCTTCTCCTTTTCTGTTATTTCTCTCTTTCTGATTTCAGACCCAAACGCACTGTACCTTTAAAACAATGTGCTTTCCCCAACACATTCCCACAACACAGAGAGACACATTGAGTTGAGGAGGGACAGAGAATAAGATGTTGGGTGTATGATACATAGAGTGCATTTGGAAAGTATGGCTGCAAGGATGATCAATGGAAACAGGATGCACCTGAGCTCAATTTCGAGTCTCATAGCAAAGGGTCTGAATACTTATGTAAATAAGGTATTTTCTAAAAACCTGTTTCGCTTTGTCATTATGGGATATCAAATCAAATCACATTTTATTTGTCACATGCGCCGAATACAACAGGTGTAGACCTTACAGTGAAATGCTTACTTACAAGCCCTTAACCAAAAATGCAGTTCTAAGAAAGAATAACAAAAAAAATTACAAAAAAATACAATATAAAATAATATGAAATAAAGTAACAAATAACTAAAGAGCAGCAGTAAAAATAACAATAACAATAGCGAGGCTATATACAGGGGGTACCAGTACCGAGTCAATGTGCGGTACCGGCTAGTCGAGGTAATTGGGGTAATATGTACAGGTAGGTAGAGTTATTAAAGTGACTATGCATAGATAATAAACAGAGAGTAGCAGCAGCGTAAAAGAGGGGTGGGGGGCAATGCAAATAGTCTAGGTAGCCATTTGATTAGATGTTCAGGAGTCTTATGGCTTGGGGGTAGAAGCTGTTTAGAAGCCTCTGGGACCTAGACTTGGCACTCCGGTACCGCTTGCCGTGCGGTAGCAGAGAGAACAGTCTATGACTAGGGTGGCTGGAGTCTTTGACAATTTGTAGGGCCTTCCTCTGACACCGCCTGATATAGAGGTCCTGGATGGCAGGAAGCTTGGCCCCAGAGATGTACTGGGCCGTACGCACTACCCTCTGTAATGCCTTGCGGTCGGAGGCCGAGCAGTTGCCATACCAGGCAGTGATGCAACCAGTCAGGGTGCTCTCGATGGTGCAGCTGTAGAACCTTTTGAGGATCTGAGAACCTATGCCAAATATTTTCAGTCTCCTTAGGGGGAATAGGTTTTGTCGTGCCCTCTTCACGACTGTCTTGGTGTGCTTGGACCATGCTAGTTTGTTGGTGATGTGGACACCAAGGAACTTGAAGCTCTCAACCTGTTCCACTACAGCCACGTCGATGAGAATGGGGGCGTGCTCGGTCCTCTTCTTTTTCCTGTAGTCCACAATCATCTTCTTTGTCTTGATCACGTTGAGGGAGAGGTTGTTGTCCTGGCACCACACGGCCAGGTCTCTGACCTCCTCCCTATAGGCTGTCTCATTGTTGTCGGTGATCAGGTCTACCACTGTTGTGTCATCGGCAAACTTAATGATGGTGTTGGAGTCGTGCCTTGCCATGCAGTCATGAGTGAACAAGGAGTACAGGAGGGGACTGAGCACGCACCCCTGAGGGGCCCCCGTGTTGAGGATCAGCGTAGCGGATGTGTTGTTACCTACCCTTACCACCTGGGGGCGGCCTGTCAGAAAGTCCAGGACCCAGTTGCAGAGGGAAGTGTTTAGTCCCAGGGTCCTTAGCTTAGTGATGAGCTTTGAGGGCACTATGGTGTTGAATGCTGAGCTGTAGTCAATGAATAGCATTCTCACATAGGTGTTTGTCCAGGTGTGAAAGGGCAATGTGGAGCGCAATAGAGATTGCATCATCTGTGGATCTGTTGGGGCGATATGCAAATTGGAGTGGGTCTAGGGTTTCTGGGATAATCGTGTTGATGTGAGCCATGACCAGCCTTTCAAAGCACTTCATGGCTACAGACGTGAGTGCTACGGGTCGGTAGTAATTTAGGCAGGTTACCTTATTGTTCTTGGGCACAGGGACTATGGTGGTCTGCTTGAAACATGTTGGTATTACAGCCTCAGACAGGGAGAGGTTGAAAATGTAAGTGAAGACACTTGCCAGTTGGTCAGCGCGTGCTCGGAGTACAAGTCCTGGTAATCCGTCTGGCCCTGCGGCCTTGTGAATGTTGACCTGTTGAAAGGTCTTACTCACATCGGCTATGGAGAGCGTGATCACACAGTCATCTGGAACTGTTGATGCTCTCATGCATGTTTCAGTGTTACTTGCCTCGAAGTGAGCATAGAAGTAATTTAGCTCGTCTGGTAGGCTTGTGTCACTGGTCAGCTCGTGGCTGTGCTTCCCTTTGTAGTCTGTAATAGTTTGCAAGCCCTGCCACATCTGACGAGCGTCGGAGCCGGTGTAGTACGATTCGATCTTAGTCCTGTATTGACGATTTGCCTGTTGGATGGTTCGTCGGAGGGCATAGCGGGATTTATTGTAAGCTTCCGGGTTAGAGTCCCGCTCCTTGAAAGCGGCAGCTCTACCCTTTAGCTCAGTGCGGATGTTGCCTGTAATCCATGGCTTCTGGTTGGGGTATGTACGTACGGTCACTGTGGGGACGACGTCATCGATGCACTTATTGATTAAGCCAGTGACTGAAGTGGTATACTCCTCAATGCCATCGGAAGAATCCCGGAACATATTCCAGTCTGTGCAAGCATAACATTCCTGTAGCTTAGCATCTGCGTCATCTGACCACTTTTTTATTGACCGAGTCACTGGTGCTTCCTGCTTTAGTTTTTGCTTGTAAGCAGGAATCAGGAGGATAGAATTATGGTCAGATTTTCCAAATGGAGGGCAAGGGCGAGCTTTGTACGCGTCTCTGTGTGTGGAGTAAAAGTGGTCTAGAGTTTTTTTCCCTCTGGTTGCACATTTAACATGCTGGTAGAAATGAGGTAAATCGGATTTAAGTTTCCCTGCATTAAAGTCCACGGCCACTAGGAGCGCCGCCTCTGGATGAGCGTTTTCCTGTTTGCTTATGGCCGTATACAGTTAATTGAGTGCGGTCTTAGTGCCAGCATCGGTTTGTGGTGGTAAATAGACAGCTACGAAGAATATAGATGAAAACTCTCTTGGTAGATAGTGTGGTCTGCAGGTTATCATGAGATACTCTACCTCAGGCGAGCAAAACCTCGAGGCTTCCTTAGATATCGTGCACCAGCTGTTGTTTACAAATATACATAGACCGACACCCCTTACTCTACCTCAGGCGAGCAAAACCTTGAGACTTCCTTAGATATTGTGCACCAGCTGTTGTTTGCAAATATACATAGACCGCCACCCCTTGTCTTACCAGAGGCTGCTGTTCTATCCTGCCGATACAGTGTATAACCCGCCAGCTGTATGTTATTCGTGTGAATGTTCAGCCACAACTCGGTGAAACTTAAGATATTGCAGTTTTTAATGTCCCGTTGGTAGGATATTCGTGCCTGTAGGTCATCCATTTTATTATCAAGCGATTGTCAGTTGGCCAATAGTATTGATGGCAAAGGCAGATTAGCCACTCGTCGCCGGCTCCTTACCAAGCACCCCGATCTCCTTCCGCGATATCTCCTTTTCTTTCTACTGCGAATGACGGGGATGAGGGCCCTATCGGGTGTCTGGAGCAAATCCCTCTCGTCTGACTCATAAAAGGTGAGTAATCTCTGTTCTAATGTCCAGAAGCTATTTTCGGTCATAAGAGACGGTGGCAGCAACATTATGTACAAAATAAGTTACAAACAATGCGAAAAAACACACAAAATAGCACGGTTCGTTAAGAGTCCATAAAACGGCAGCCATCCCTTCAGGCGCCATCATAACATTGTGTGTATATTGATGAGGATATATATATTTTTTAATCCATTTTAGAATAAGGCTGTAACGTAAAAAAATGTGGAAAAAGTGAAGGGGTCTGAATACTTTTCGAATGCACTGTCGTTACGCACTTGAATTTCCCCCTAAAGGGTTTCACTTAAATTCCCCTAAAGAGTTTCACTCAAGAGCTGAGACCAGATTAATTGGCATATTGAACACATCAGATAGCTTTTATTATGATATTATGGCATCATTTCTCATATATGATGACAGTTTAAGACACAGGTCAGTATGCTCCTATACTTCCATGAAAGGCCCCAGATATCTGGCCCAGGTCAAATGGCTCTGGCTTAGTGAGGGTATCACAGTACAGTAAGTACCTCAGGCTAACTCACACATATCAGGCTTACTGACCGTAGGTAGAAACACTCATCCTCTGAGCTGATCTGACCCCAGTACTGCCATGACTAACAATTTGAGGATTACCTTGACGTCAGGCTCAGATTAACTGATCTATGATCAGATTGGTACATCACCATTCAGGGAGAGGCGTAGAGAGGAGTGCGTGATAAGATACTATAACATACGGTACCAATATGATAGTGTTCAGTTCAGTACTCATGAGGCCAGAGCAAGAGACACCTGGGTTTCATTCTGTTTATGTATATTTTACACAGAAACCCTCTTTTTCTGTTACAGTCCCATAGCCAATGTAGTACAATTCACTTCTGCAGCTAAATTACAATAATATATCACTGCAATAATGGTTGCGGCAGAATGCGAGAGAGTTCATTTTATTTACATATTTTAGCAAAATAACTCCCTGGGAATAGGAAAAAGGAAAACAGTATTCCTTGAAATTCCCTTTGGAGACGAATTGGCAGTGGCTTGATGAAATGTATCCTTTTAATTTGCATCTCATATAATACATAATATGCACTAATTTTAAGAGCTGGAGGAAAACAAAAGATGGAGGGCTTCCCGGAGTAGTTGCACTCCCAACACAGAGTCTCGTAGAATTTAACATTGATAGATTGATGCTCATATTGGTATGCAAGAGGAACACTCAAATTCAGACGGCCTGAATGGAAAAGAGAAAGGGAGAGAGAAAGAGGGAGAGATGGAGAGAGGGAGAGAGTGGGAGAGGGAGAGAGAGAGAAAGGGAGAGAGAGAGAAAGAGGGAGAGAGGGGGAGAGAGATGGAGAGAGAGAGTGAGAGAGAGAGAGAGAGAGAGAGAGAAAGAGTGAGAGAGAGAGAGAGAGAGAGAGGGGGGGGGGGAGAGGGAGAGAGAGGGAGAGAGGGAGAGAGAGAGAGAGAGAGAGAGAGGAGGGGGGGGGAGAGAGAGGGAGAGGGGGAGATGGAGAGAGGAAGAGAGAGAGAGAGACAGAGAGATGCTATCAGAATCCTGTGGATACCCCAATTACAGAACAATAATTATTGGAAAAACTTTGCACTCTCCAACCCAAAAAGGCCTGTGTTGCTGATGGTATTTTAAATGAAATGATCAAATATACAGACCACAAATTCAAATTGGCTATACTCAAACTCTTCAACAATATCCTAACTGCAGGTATTTTCTCCGATATTTGGAACCAAGCATTGATCACACCAATTTATAAAAATGGAGTCAAATTTGACCCAAATAATTACAGAGGAATGTGCGTTAACAGCAACTTGGGGGAAATTCTCTGCAGTATCATAAACAGCAGACTACATCATTTCCTTGATGAACACAATGTCCTAAGCAGAAGCCAGATTGGATTTGTAAAAAATGATCGTACAACAGACCACATTTACACCCTCCACACTCTAATTCACAAACAAGTAAACCAAAACAAAGGCAAAATCTACTCATGTTTTGTAGACTTCAAGAAAGCATTTGATTCAATTTGGCACGAAGGTCTTTTTTACAAACTAATAGAAAGTGGTATTGGAGGGAAAACAAGTGATGTTATTAAATCAATGTACACTAAAAACAAATGTGCGGTTAAAATCGGCAACAAGCAAACAGACTTCTTCTCTCAGGGACGTGGAGTGAAACAGGGCTGCCCAATAAGTCCAACACTCTTTAACATCTACATTAATGAATTGGCAAAAACATTAGAAGAATCAGCAGCACCTGGCTCACCCTACACAACACTGAAATCAAGTGTCTGCTGTACGCAGATGACCTGGTGCTACTGTCTCCCACTAAGGAGGGGTTACAGCAGCATCTAGATCATCTGCACAGGTTCATTAATCTAAAATAAACTAATATAATGATATTCCAAAAAAGGTCCGGAAATCAGGATGACAAATATAAATTCTATTTGGACACAGTTCTATTAGAACACCAAAAAGTACACGTATCTAGGACTAAATATCAGCAACACAAATAGCTTTTAGATGGCTGTGAATGACCTGAGAGACAAAGCAAGAAGAGCATTCTATGCCATTAAAAGGAATATTAAATCGAAATTCCAATTAGAATCTGGCTCAAAATGTTCCAATCAGTTATAGAACCAATTGCTCTATATGGTAGCGAAGTTTGGGGTCCGCTCTCTAATACTGAATTTACCAAATGGGACAAACATCCAATCAAAATACTGCATGCAGAGTTTTGCAAGACTGTAACGCATGTAGAGCAGAATTCGGCCAATACTCCCTCCTTATTCGAATAGAAAAACATTCCAACACACAGCTCTATTATGTCAAGAGATGAAACAAGAGAAGAGTCACTCAGCCAGCTGGTTCTGAGGCTCAGTTCACTAACCAAAACCAATCTCATAGAGCCTCAGGACAACACTCAGAAAATCTGGCCCAACCAAATCATCACAAAGCAAAAAGAAAAATATATCACCTATTGGAAAGATACCACAAAAAATTTAAGTAAACTTCAATGCTATTTGGCTCTAAACAGACAGTACATGGTGGCAGACTATCTGACCACCGTGACTGATAGAAAACTGAGGAAAACAATGACTAGGTACAGACTAGGCTGTGCTCACTCTGCCCACGGGGAGAGGTAGAGACAGAGCTGCATTGCCTATTACACTGTGACAAATACTCAGACCTAAGAGAATCTTTCTTTCCCAAAATTATCATTCAGTACAAAGAATTTTAAACAATAAAAGAGGAAGAAAAAATCTAATATTTATTGGGTGAAAAGCCAAAATGTGCAATTTTGGCAGCCAAATATGTGTCCTCCTGCCACAACCTGAGGGACAGCCAGTGAAAAGTGTAATGTAATGTCAATAATATTTCCTGTTTTGTTTTGACTTTCATACCATGTCATGTGTCCTCTCAGTCATGTTGAGACTGGTCGACTACTATTGCTTTAATGTATTGTTATTCTCATTAATATTGTTGTAGTTGCTGTTAATGGTAATCCATTTCCACTACTACTATTATTATTGCTGTTGGTCCCACCATTTTGTTATATGTATACTTTGACGATGTAAGTAATTTAACTTGCCATGTCA
>NC_140024.1:16635038-16727538 GCF_964263955.1 Coregonus lavaretus
GTGTTTTCAGTCTGTGGCTAAAAGGAAGACACCCCACAGTGTGTCTGTATGATGGAGGATTAGTGAACAACAACAGTGGCTCTCAGGGCCCCAGAGACAGCTTTAATGTGGGGGCCACACAGACTAGAGGAACACAATCAGTCATCTGTTAGCCTGGGACCATTAGGACTCGGAGCCAGAGAGGGGTCACTCAACACAGGGGGATAGAGAGACACAGAGAGAGGCAGAGTGACTCAGGAGCAGGAGGGGTAGGGGACATTAGGGCCTAGTGCTTAGCCATCTTTCTTACAAAACATCTTGATCTCCTTTTGGAGAGATGAAACGTTTTATTTTTCCTCGCTCCCTCTCTCTTTTTGAAACACATATGGTATGAGCATGCAGATGAAAGCGAGGCAGCCGAGCATGAAAATAGCTTAATTAGGGTTAATGGCTTTTGATGGAACACATTTCCACTATTTGCCTTCATTAGGGAAGCCTAATATCTCCTATTCTGTCAGCCAACTGCAGCCAGCCCTGTGCCAGGTGGGGCTATCGACATATTGAATCTGCCCCAGAGGGAGAGAAGGGGCCCTTCGGCTGTATGATCCAGGTATAAGTATCTCCTAACCACAGATCTTGGACCAGATTAACTAATGAGTATTCTAACCTTAACCATAGGTGGATGGGGAAATAGCTGACCCTGATCAGTGGTTGTGTTGAGGTTCATTCTGTAGGTGGTGGTCTCATTTTCTTCTACCGAGGTAGTGTAGGTGATGGAAACATTCACATGTTTACACCACACATGACATGGTGTCTGTCCACAACAACCATTGAGCACCATTGGTCTAGATGTCCTTTATCCTACACATGCAAAGCGGTCCGTGACATCACCACCAGTCAAGGCTACATGGAGGTTATACCACACAGCCAGCTAACCCTCCACTGTAGAGACAAGGCTTTTTTTTACAGCAGAGGAAATCAGCGAGGAATCAATGGTATTAACAAATCATTAATCCCCTACACAATTGAAAACTGATGCTCATTCAAAGCGCATCATTTTGATTTACAACATCTATTCGCACTTTGTCTTAGCATCGGCAAAGACAGAGCTGAATCAATGGTGGCAGTCAGTAATCCAGCTATTCTTCACATGTAGGCTCAATACACGCATTATTGGAGACAGGGTCAGTGGAGAAGAAGAAAAAGGAAGAATGAAAGACTTGGACAGAAAGAGTGTGGATCGTCCTCTATGAAAGACTCTGAAAAGTCCCAAGGTGACATCGCAGTGACATTGGGTGTTGGAGACAAGGAAACAGGGACACACTGTCACACACTACACGGGTCAGATTCAGGTTTGACCTGTATGAAGCATATCTCCAGTTTTAGACACATCAGATGTATAAAGTGTAAAGTGGATGACATATGTAAGAGCCTTTTGGCGACAAGCATGGCAAATTGTAGAACGGCAAGGTCGTCACGTTTCAAACCAAGCCTAGACTTGGGAAGATTAAAAAGTGATCAAATCTCATTGGGTTTCAGTAAATGAATTGGATCAAACAGAGAAAGCATGGGAGAATGTGGTTAAGAGGCTGATGGAAAGGCATGAGAGGACGCCAGGGTATTCCACAAGCTACCATGCAGAGACAAAAAGGAGACAATATTTTCAAACGGCGAACGAAAATGAGCATTCTTACTGGAGAAGTGGTGTCCACTGGAAATTAGACCTGGCCAAGAGTACCTTGGTCTTTGTTAGGGGGGTCTTTGACATTTGTACATTATAAACTCCTAGAGCCAAGAATCTAGGACAGTGGTTCACAGCTCCGGTCCTCAAATACCCCCAACAGTTCATTTTTATTGAAGCCCCGGACAAGCACACCTGATTAAACTTGTCAACTAATCATCAGGCCCTCAATGAGTTGAATCATGACCGGTTCTACAACAAAAATGTGTGCTGTTGGGGGTACTGGAGGACTGGAGTTGGGAACCACTGCTCTACTGTAGGACACCTGAGTTATGTCTGTACACAGAGTACTCTGTTTACTCTATCCCTATCTCTCATTAAACACCTACATTAACAACTTAGGACCCCAAACCCACCCAGCCGGTCTCCCAGGCCAGGATATTACACCTCAGCCCCCATGTCTCAACACTTGTTTGTATGTCAGACAGACAATTCCCTTATGCTAATGTTTGTACGACATGCATTTCCCCGCGGCTACGCTAGCGCTTTTGACTTTTTATTACCTGAGTGCTCTGGGGGCTCAAAGGTCACATGCACAGAGCTATTTGCAGGTGGGCTCGCTGTATATATAGCGCCATAAAAGTCAGTCTGCCATGCCTGCCCGAGCGCAATTACAAATGGTACTATGTAAACCGTTTTGTGCTCTCTAGTAATAGCATTACCTTTACCTCGGCTGAGACCACTTCACACGGGGCTGAAATGGATTGTTCCCCTCACCTCTAGCCTGCTCAACCAGCCGTCACATTCCCAGTCGCTTATTGGTTAAATGGGCGCTTTCGCTAGAAGCATTTGGTATCTTACTGCAGGGTTTTGAAAGGCAAAATTAAGTCAGTCAATCAACGTTTAGGATGGCGTGTTTGTAAAAAAAGGAATATGATATTCAGAGAATATTGCCACATACTGACCTAGTCATAGAGCTAAATACACACACAATCTCGCATAGACACACACATGCTCGCGCACACAGGTGAACACATGAGCAAGTGCGCACACACACACACACACACACACACACACACACACACACACAGGCAGGAGGAGCATGCACAGAGGAAAGGACATCTCTCTCTCTGTGTCAATACTGTTGAAAGTATGTGCTGAATTGTCATTACTGTGTTGGGATTAACACAGACAGCCCACAGGGATAGAATACTCTCCTTACAACCCACACAGTAAAAAAGACTGTCCTTATAAGTCAAATAAAGAGAAAACACAGTGTATGATGACCCCAAGGCAATCATACACCTAGCACGGTGATGTGGCACAAAACTGTACAAAACATAATTCACCCAAAACACCCTTATATCTCTCCCAGTGCATGATCATACACTGATCCATTTATTCTCTCCCTCTTCCCTCACTCCCCTCATCCTCTCTCTCTACCTTCCTCCCTTCCTTTGAGTGTGGATATGTTTGAAATTAATTAGCGTGCTCCATCTTATTGAGTAAGTCTCAGGGTTTGAGCTGGAAACTGATGAAATATCAGGGAGAGAGCCGGTGGCTAAGGTATAAGTATGTGGATGGGGTTACAGGTTAATCCCCATTGATTTAACTCAGTCTGTGTACGAGTGCTTGTGAGAGGGAGGCCCACCATGGTAATAACAGTCAGCGAGGTAGCCACAGACAAAGACCAGGAATCACTGACACTACAGACACACTATCTGATAGAGGCCATTGCTGATATGAGCCAACATGCACTGAAACACACATGCAAGCACACACACACACACACACACACACACACACACCCACACAATCACACACACACACACACAAAGGGACACATGGTAGGGGGCGAGCAGGACGATGTTCCTTCATTGATGTGCATGTCGGGCTGTATTGATAAGGCGTGATGGAACTACCCAGCTCTCTGCTGCATCTTCCTCAGACAACAGAGAATCCAATAGGAACGCAGTGAGTGGCTAATGCCCTCTTCCAAACAAACGGAAACACTGATCAATAGCCAGCAATCAGGGGATCGATCTCACATGATATCATTGGCCTAATCCAGGCAGATAATATCTAATCAACACTGTTCCCTCTCCTCCTCTCCTCCTCGCTCAGTGGGAGAGCAAGCAGTCCCATTGCTAACAAGTGGTTCTATGTTTAGGATTGGGTAAAATAAGAAATATCTGCACTTCACAGAAGATGCTATTCTCCTGGGGCTAAAGTACATACTACAGAAAAAGAGGATAGAATGGAGGCTGTTTAATGTTGACATTTTGAAAGCAAGTCGGTTTTCAACACATGAGTAGATCTTGATAGATATTGAGACTTGAAACATTAACATTGTCTTTGTTTTTCTCAAGATTGAAAAACCCCAACATAAAACCCCAGGTGGAGAAGCCTAGAGGGTAAAATGCCATTAAATATAAGTGAGGGGAGCAGAGAAAGAGCAATACAAACTGTCACACTAAACTATGTTTACTGGGTGAATATGAATTGCATGCAGTAAAGTAATCCTCTTAGTTACCATACAAAAAAAACCAAGGAAAATACAGTGATTACGCATTGGGGCTCACATGTTTGCCATTTAGCATCCAATTTGTCTGCCCCCCTTTCTTGCTCTGAGTCAAGGACATTCTTGGTCTCCCAACCCCTGATATACAGTAGCTTCCACTGGGCTAGGCTGTTTGTTTGTATATACAGAATGAATGGTCACACCAACAATTACTTTATGCAAAATTTCCTGGGAAAAATAGTTTAGCAAATTAACTTTCATGATATTTCTCCCCCCCCCCCCCCCATCTCTCTCTCTCTCTCTCTCTCTCTCTCTGTATGTCTGTCTCTCTGCCTTTCACTCTCTTTCTTTCTCTCTCAGCCCTGCCATGCAGGCAGTAAGTGTATGCACCATGAACAAATTTAATTTTCTCTGTTAGGCGGCGGCGGGCAAACCCAGAGGTGAGCTTTAATAAGGATCAATGGCACTTTATCTGGGACAGGGCCCCACTCCGCCGCATGCAAATCACACAGCAGGCCAGGGATTCAATTAAAAAGAGAACCTCCAAACACCAACACTAGATATTCAATTAAAGGATTTATATAAAGGTTCACTGGATTTTTGTGTTGCTGTTTCTGTTTATGCAATGAGCTTTTTCATATTAGGAATCGATGCGTAATCTGGGGGGAGCAGTGACTGTCGTTAAAATGTAATGATGTCTTTAAAAGAAGATACCTGACCACCTCCACTCTTCTTCACATGGACAGGAAAAAAAGAGGTAGCCATACCACTAAGCAGTCATTCAGGACATATGAAGGACACTTTAAGAGTTTTGTGTAATCGTATCCCCTAGCAATGCAACCTGGGTATTGGAAAGACCCCTGGCACAGTACTGTAGCTGGAGCCCATCGCCACCTGTGTGGCCAAAGTCAGTTACTTGTATGTATCGATTGGGATGCACTCTCCACCGCCTACAGTGATCCACATTAAAACAATTTACAGAGTTCCCCCTCGTAATCAGCCGAGCCAACTGGCTAAGAGCAGGGGGCCTCGAGGCAGCCCAACTGAGCCAACGGGGGTGTGTGTTTTAGCCTAATGAAATGGGATCTATATAGACTATAATCCTTGTAACAGGATTGAGCGGGGACACCCATGTCAATATTAGCAAATGGGATTGTTGGCTTTTCATACGCGTGCATGTGCACGTGTGTGTGTGTGTGTGTGTACGTGTGTGCGTGCGTGCGCATGCATCCTTGTGTGTCTGATTAGGAGGTTTAAGACCCTGAAGTTCCTCTGAAGTGTTTTCATTAATCCGTGCCAGATGCACCCAAGTGGGGATGTTCCAAGGTAGAGGCGTGCGTCCACCGGATGCTGTGTAGACAGAAACAGGGGTGCATAAAATCCCAACGATACAATAAATATCAGGCCAGTTAATTAAGGTGGTCTCAGATATTAGCTACCCCTCTATTCGCTGCGGCTTGGCAACCCACACCGTGCGGCAGCGTCGGGTGAAGATACTGCGGTTCAGATCACACCGGTTTTGGGGGCAATTTTATGGACTGTAAGATCTGTTGAAAGCCCTGCATCGCTCACATCAGACACAGTGGGTAGTAAGTGGGGGGTGTTCACAGGCCTCTATGTTTCTACATGCATTCTTACAAACACCTGTATGTGTTTTCAGTTGGGGTCAATTTCACCCAAATGGAACAGTCTAATAAATGTTTATTTATTTACATTGATCAACTTCTTTTGGATAAAGACACAAAAGCCCCTCTCCGCTACAGTGCTCCTTCCTCCTGCCTCGGCCTCTCGATCTGTGTCATAGATTACATCCAAAAATGAGAGAGTGAGATTCAGAAAAGAGAGGGAGGGAGGGAGGGAGGGAGGGAGGGAGGGAGGGAGGGAGGGAGGGAGGGAGGGAGGGAGGGAGGGAGGGAAAAAGTGGACTAAAATTACACCATCTGTATGAAAGGTGAGACTGGACAGTCTATTCACATCCTGGCCATTAGCTATAAATAGTGTGACGTGCTCTGCTAATGTGCCTGGATTAGTGGCAGAGGAAGTAGACAGGCAGTCATCACACCCCCATCCCAGCAGACGTCACCCTATCCACCTAAACCATTATCTGTTGGAGGGCCTCCTCCCTCCCATTCATAAAACCATCTCTACTACACACAGAGAGCAGACACCACCCTGGACGGCCTTGTCCTCTCCATTCACAAAAAGGGCATACTGGGTTCAGTTTCAGTAGCTGATATTCTAACAGGATGCTGCTCTCTTTTCCTCTTTATTAGACCCCATAAAGTGAGTGTGTAACACAATCCACCCCTCAGGGCCTTTTGTTCATATTTATATAGAGGACAGAAGTGTGTTAGGAGGCTGAACTGCTCCTCTTTTGAGGTTTAACTCATTCAATGAAACACTCAGAAGGATGTTCTTCCCTGTGTCTAGGATTCCTAACCTGCTTCTTATCCTTGGCAACAGTAGTATGCAAGGCATAATTGCTTTATGAAAGAGTAACAATTGAAGCAAGAATTAATAGTTTGGCTCACATTTGACATAAATTACACTGAACCCCTATCAATGACTGACAGATTATTTGACCACCTATCTAAATATTGACACACCCCTTGTTCGGTGCAGAAACATCTAAAAACAGAGTATTTACAAGGTACTGCTAGTGCAAGCAGTACAGGAGTTGTGCTGTGTACCAACACATAGAGCTGCAGCTGATTTCTCTCTCTGTGTTAGTGACTAGAGCAGCCTGCTGATTTCCAGCACCACAGCAGCCAGCTATGTGAGACCTCACCTTTCCCTCTCTCCTAATCACCAATTAGGACTCCATTAGTTTGGCCTGGCAGCTCATTTGCTCTGGAGGCGGCTGAGGAGGCCTGGGGTGTGGGACCTCTGCCCGCCATGTTCCGCTCGAGCGACTACGGCGCTGCGCGGCTGTCACGGCAACGCCGCCACGTCTCCCCGCTCCGCCAGCTCACCACCCCCCTGCCTCCCCTCTCTCTGTCTCCTGCCTCCTTCACCTCCCGCCGATAACAACGGCTGACCCCACCAACAGCCTTACCGGGGAAATCCGCCGCTACGGTGGCAGCCGGCACCCCTCTGAGATTATCTGGGAGGAGGAGAAGTGGAGGAGAGGTGGAGGAGGGGGAGTGCGGGGAAGAGGGGAAGAAGAGGGGAGAGCCTGAGACACCAGAGAGTCTGGCGGAGCGGGTTGTCAGGCACTTCATTAAATGGCCGTCCCCTCGGTGAAGCCGGGGAAGTGGGACCCTTATTAGCTGAGCGGGGAGACATCCTTCAAGGGCTGTGAGACACGCCACAGTCCCACTGCCAGCTGCCTGGAGGAGGCAGGGAGCAGAGCGGGGAACGAGGGGAACAGATGACGACAACAAGGCTTGGAGGAGAAGAGGGTATTGGAGCTAAGGAGGGGGCTGATGAGAGTGAGGGAACAGGTACCGAGTCACATTTAAATCACTGAATAGCCCCTTAGCGACACAGTAGAATTACCCCCAGCAGTACGCGAGACGAGGCCCAGAGCCTCCCAGGAACTTGTTAAGGCCTCTGGCTCTCTCTACGTCTCTCTCCCCCTCATCATCCTGGCTAATGTCACACTGGAGAGCCCTGGTCAAAAGTTCACCCCGTGCATATGTAAAAAGGTAGCTGAGTGCCAGAGGCAGCAGGCAGGGGGAGATGGGGACATGGGATACAGGGGATTCAGTGAGCTGTCGGGGGCAGTGTGTGTGTGTGTGTGTGTGTATGTGTGTGTGTGTGTGTGTGTGTGTGTGCGTGTGTATGTGTGTGTGTGTGTGTGTGTGTGTCCGTGTGTGCGTTCGTGTGTGTGTGTTTGTGTGTGTGGGAGGGCCCTGAGGCAGAAGGACCCTGGTGACTGGTCTGTCCAGGTGTCTTTCTGGCACCAGTCCCTCCCCTCCATTCAGCACATTATCCCTACAGCATCTACAATGTACTGTACTGTCTCCTGCCAATCATATTTTTACATTGAGGGACAAATCCTAACAGGCGATATACATAGCTTTCTCAGACAGTTACTAAATTCTTCCATTTATAACAGTTGCATGAAACCTTGTGTAATTCCCACATTATTCAAGTTAGGATTTGGCCTCATGCATTGGAGTGAACTTTTAATAATGACCAAGTGTATAAAACCCTCAACTAAGAGACAGAGACATGTAGAGACCCGTGTGGTGGTGATCAGGCCAAATGAGACAGAGAGTCTTTACAAAAGCAAAGGCTATCAGAAACCTGTAGAAAGTTAATGGACATTACAAGACCTTCCAGCCTACCGTACGATTACCTCAAGGAGGTCCAGTTTGTGTCAATATGACAAAACAATCACTTTCTCAATCTTGTCATCAAATCATGAGTGACAAACCAAACCAGACGTATACAATACATGTGTTGTCTCTCTGTCTTTTGTTTTGTATGGCTTTTCCCCCCATCTGCATTATGCTTGCGTCTGCAGCCTGGGGAAATCTCCATGGATCCCAGGAGCATGTACAAGCAATTAGAACAATAGCATCTTTACACCCCTGCAACCAATAAACAAGCTAATGTCACTAGCACTAGGCGCTATGGCTAAGACACTTAGCATCTGGGGCAATACTCTTAGGCTGGTCCCAAATGGCATCCTATTCCCTATATAGTGCACTACTTTGACAAGAGCCCATAGGGCTCTGGTAAAAAGCACTATATAGTAAATAGGGTGCCATTTGGGATGCACTCTTGGTTGGATTAGGGCTCTGTGCGTTTAATACCCCGCCATAAAGAAGGTTTAAAGAAGTGCAACATGCACTTTATTAAAAGGACCCCAAGGAAATAATATCACACATATAACCACAGAGACAACACATCGCACTGAGGACGTAAATCTAGAAAGCTTCCCTGTTTAATTTGAAGTGTATATGAATACCGCCGCCGCCGCTAATATTGCTTGTGTCTTGGGGGGGTTTTGAGCTCTTATTGTGAAGTGATATTCCACTAAAAAATGTGTAACACAAAGTTGAAGATTGTTGAGTTGGTGATATCCATTTTCATCACTCACGGTATGACCTTACTAATACACAATTCAAAACAATGATATTCCATTCACTACTCCAATATTCTAGACATCCCTAAGACTGCAGGTGGCTATATCTGGAGGCGTGAGGGGGTTTACTGTAAAGGGGTTATGGTGAGTATCATTGGCCGGGCCTAAGGCCATGTCTGGAGGCTGTGACCGAGGACTTGGCCTGGGCTGTGGCTGGATAATGTGGACGGGGTCTAAGCTGGTCGCAGCGGCAGGGGTTTGGTGGTGCTGACTGGGAAGAAGACAGGGGATCTCCAGGCCTAACTTCCAGGGCTAACCTCCAGAGGGGGAGAGGGAAAGAGTACTGAGGCAGCAATGGGAAGCCGCTCAGCCACAGGTGCAGCCTGGTTCTTGGGACTTCCCCACACTGTACCACACCAGAGGCTCACACAAGGAAGTATTTTCCATAAGTTGGCACTTTCTCTCTCTTCAAACCATACCATTGCTTTACCAGAGAGAATAACAAGAGGAGGAAAGAGAGGGAGAGAGAGAGGAGCCCTAGAAACACTGGGGACAAAATGTATGGGACCATGTCTCAGGTTCCTGCCTGACTACTTGGCTTGGCCTCGCCCCAAAGGTTTAACAGCAGCCCTGTCCTGAAAGAGTTCCATACCCTCCAGCGTCCAGCCCCCAGCTTCCTCTTACTCGCTCTGGCAGATCTCTGCTTTTTTCTTCACTCCTTCCCTTTTTCTCTCTCCTCTTTAGATTCCATTTGATTCTGTGTTTTATGAAAACGTCTGAAGGGACTTTCCTTTACCCCAGGTAAATAAGCCATGCAGCTGAGCAAACAGCACTGAACCAACCAATACCCAGCACCGAAGCCTACATGAAATTGGGCACAGGGAGAGAAGGAGGGGAGAGAGAGAGAGATGGGAAGGAAAGAGGAGAGAGAGAAGTGTCAGAAGTGAGAGGGTGTTGGACAGTGGGAAAGAGGAGGATGAGAGTGAGGTTGGTCAGCTGCCGTGTCCGAGACAGAGGAGTGTTTGATGTTCTGAATGTGGGCCCATCCCTGGGTCTGGCTCTGGTCATGGATGAGGTCCAACAGAAGGCCGCCCTCCACCACCACCCACAACCGGCAGCATAGCTCCAGTCTGGGCCAGCGGGTAGAAGACAGCCCCATGCAGAGCTCCAAGGCCAGCAGGCAGATTGGTTACAATGAAGGTGCCAAAGCAGTTAACAGCAAAACTACAAATTAAAACATTTTATCCAAATGCTGTCAGAATTTGGCATGAAAATGACACTGAACACAATTCTAACTGTAATCTGTTGTCTAAACCCTAAAAGACCCCTATCTTCCATCTAACAGCTGCCTGTCTTAAACCCTTCCCTTATGTTCCGGGTCAATTTGATCCTCAACTGAGTTTTTCATCACTAACCATGCTTGCATTCACAGTTTTTATGCGAGTAAAGTCATATTGTATATTTTAAAAAATCACGACAGCTGTGATAGAAGTTTCAGTAAAATTTTATAAATGCCAACAGATCATTTGTTCGTTCGCCATTGGTTTCTTTTTGAGTTGTTAAAATTAATAATGCAATAAATGGTGGTGGAAACGGCTTTATGCAAAAATATTGATATAATAAGCATCATATTGAAGTAAACGTGGAGTCGTGATGATATGATGTGTGCTCCTCCCACTACAACTCCCAAAACCATACAGTTTATTGGGTTACAGATGAAACACGTTATGATGAACTTCAAAGGTTGGTGAAAGTGCACAGTGATCTTGATGCTGCTAAACAATCAATATTAAGGTTCTTATTCTGGTGATGTGATGATCGATGCTTGACTACCGTTTGATAAATACAAATATTCTCACTCTTATCCATAATAATCTGTCACACCCTGGCTCTGGGACTCTATATGTTGAGCCAGGGTGTGTTCATTCTGTTGTGTTTATTTCTATGTTGGCTAGAGTGACTCCCAATCAGAGGCAACGAGTGTCAGCTGTCGTTGGTTGTCTCTGATTGGGAGCCATATTTAAACTGTCTGTTTTCCCTTTGTGTTTGTGGGTTTTTGTTCCATGTTGGTCATTGTTACCGTGGACTTCACGAGTCGTTTCTTGTTTTGTTTATTGTGGTCTATTATCACTAAAGATAATAAAGTTAAAACATGTTCGTTCATCACGCTGCGCCTTGGTCTATTCCTTACGACGATCGTGACATAATCTCATCATGTAGACCAGCCAACCCACACAGCCTACCCGCACAGCCTACCCACACAGCCTACCCGCCGATACCTCAGTGCTACCCACACTGTATCTGAGAGCTGTTGGCTAGAGCACAGGTGTCAAGACCAGAGTAGGCACATTTGTTATTTAACGCAACTGTTTTTGTGACAATGGAAACACATTGAACTTTAGATTTTTATTCTGTACACGAAAAAGTAAGCGAAAAAGTAGGCCTACATTTTGTGTGCAGTATGTCATAAAGCATTGATTTGTATCCGCAACAAGTACAGGCATGTTTGGTGGAAACATACCACTGTAGGGAAAATGTGCATATTTTCTTCATGCGGATTCTAGAATATTTGCATGAAAATCTGTCGCCAATTTGATGGAAACTAAAATACAATTTAACAACAAAAAAATATCATAACCCTTAATCTAATCATCTAGGTAGGGGTAATAACCTTGTAAAACAACAAAACTCACAAAAAAGAAAATTACTTACTTCAGGGGTTCCCAAACCTTTTTACTCAGGCCCCCCTTCCAGCATTGGGGAACATCCCACGCCCACCTGCCGACCCCTCACAGTTTGGGAACCACTGCTGTACTTGACCTGTAGTTGACTCTGTACTTGGCCTGTATTTGACCTGCAATTTTACCTTTGACCTTGACCTTTGGGCTAGAGACAAATGGTCTTCTGTGCAGTAAAGATCTAATCTTGATGATTACAAGGATATACAGTAGCTTCCGAAAGTATTTACCCCCCTGGGCATTTTTCCTATTTTGTTGCCTTAAAACCTGGAATTAAAATAGATTTTTTGGGAGGTTTGCATCATTTAATTTACACAACATGCCTACCACTTTGAAGATGCAAAATAGTATTTCAAGTTGGATGGGTTCCGCTGGTGTACAGCAATCTTTAAGTCATACCACAGATTCTCAATTGGATTGAGGTCTGGGCTTTGACTAGGCCATTCCAAGACATTTAAATGTTTCCCCTTAAACCACTTGAGTGTTGCTTTAGCAGTATGCTTAGGGTCATTGTCCTGCTGGAAGGTGAACCGCCGTCCCAGTCTCAAATCTCTGGAAGACTGAAACAGGTTTCCCTCAAGAATTTCCCTGTATTTAGCGCCATCCATCATTCCTTCAATTCTGACCAGTTTCCCAGTCCCTGCCAATGAAAAACATCCCCACAGCATGATGCTGCCACCACCATGCTTCACTGTGGGGATGGTATTCTCGGGGTGATGAGAGGTGTTGGGTTTGCGCCAGACATAGTGGTTTCCTTGATGGCCAAAAAGCTCAATTTTAGTCTCATCTGACCAGAGTACCTTCTTCCATATGTTTGGGGAGTCTCCCACATGCTTTTTGGCGAACACAAACCAAACGTGTTCGCTTATTTTTTTCTTTAAGCAATGTTTTTTTTTTCTGGCCACTCTTCCATAAAGCCCAGCTCGGCTTAAAGTGGTCCTATGGACAGATAGTCCAATCTCCGCTATGGAGCTTTGCAGCTCCTTCAGGGTTATCTTTGGTCTCTTTGTTGCCTCTCTGATTAATGCCCTCCTTGCCTGGTCCGTGAGTTTTGGTGGGCGGCCCTCTCTTGGCAGGTTTGTTGTGGTGCCATATTCTTTCCATTTTTTAATTATGGATTTAATGGTGCTCTGTGGGATGTTCAAAGTTTCAGATATTTTTTTATAACCCAACCCTGATCTGTACTTCTCCACAACTTTGTCCCTGACCTGTTTGGAGAGCTCCTTGGTCTTCATGGTGCCGCTTGCTTGGTGGTGCCCCTTGCCTAGTGGTGTTGCAGACTCTGGGGCTGTGATGAGTGTGATGGAAAGAAGTCAGGCGCAGGAGGGTAATCACCGAATACAGAGTTTATTCCTTCGTAGACACACAAATGCGCTCAAATAGCAATCAACGAAACAGGCACAGGGGAAACTATCATCCCTGGAAAATACGCTGTGACGGATATCCAATAATACATAGGCACAGGGGAAAATCTACCCTGGCAACAATATGTTACGAGTAGCTCCACCGAGCTACACTACTCTCACAAATAACAATCACCCACAAGGACAAGGGGGCAGAGGGAATACTTATACACAGACTAATTAGGGGATAGGAACCAGGTGTGTGTGATTGACAAGACAAGACAATTGTGATGATGATTGGGGTGCAGTGGTTAGTAAGCCGGTGACGACGAACGCCGAAGCCTGCCCGAACAAGGAGGGGAGGCAGCCTCGGCCGAAGTCGTGACAGGGGCCTTTCAGAACAGGTGTATATATACTGTGATCATGTGACAGATCATGTGACACTTAGATTGCACACAGGTGGACTTTATTTAACTAATTATGTGACTTCTGAAGGTAATTGGTTGCACCAGATCTTATTTAGGGGCTTCATAGCAAAGGGGGTGAATACACATGCACTCACCACTTTTCCGTTATTTATTTTGTAGAATCTTTTGAAACAAGTAATTTTTTTCATTTCACTTCACCAATTTGGACTATTTTGTGTATGTGCATTACATGAAATCCAAATAAAAATCCATTTAAATTACAGGTTGTAATGCAACAAAATAGGAAAAACGCCATACTTTTGCAAGGCACTGTACGCATGTTTTCCCTGTGATATTCAGAGACTGGGGGACAGTGATCTGAAGTTTGCCTAAAAATGAGCTAAAGATGTCATAAATGTAGTAAAATGTCATAATTTGATTGAATGATGACTTTGGTACAGTAATCAAACATTAGGCTCTACATTTGGAACAGTTGGGTCTATCAACTCAGGGGAAAAATCATATGAAAGAGGACATTCTCAGCTACTAGAAAATACATTTTGGGAGGTTAAAATCATAAATCTATGATCTTGATGTACTTACTGTAGTCATACGGGTCAAATTGACAAGTAACATAACTTGTGTAGCCTTTTCGAAAATAAGGGAAGGTTTAAATCACTGCCCTGTATTCCTACAGATCCACCAACATGTTCTCTCCACTTATCCGATCACATTATCCCTCCATCTCTCCTTCTCTCTCATCCTCTGTCCGACCCTGAGAGGGCGAGAATTGAGAGTGTTCCCGCAGGATCCTGGAGGTGTGGGGTGAGACAGAGCGTAGCATGCCAGTGGATGATCCATGTCTTGGACACTCCAACTGCTCCGGAGAGCAACTCTCCAGGCACGGAGCACGGAACCCCAGAACGCTGCTCTCTACTTCCTGGCCAGGACCATTGTTGGGAAACGAGTAACTGAATATCCTTACGGCTTCCAGGAGAGAGGAGAGTGCAGAACAACTCTCCTTGACTTCAAATAATAAAAAGAGGAGAGGAGGAGAGGACAGGCGGATCATAAAGAAGTGTGTGGGGAATTGTCCAGGCTGTTTGCTAAGAGGCCCGGTGCTGTCCAAGAAGAACTGTTCCCCTCTCGCAGGCTGAGGCTGAGGCCTGGTCTGCCAGGAAAAATATTGGTTCTGAATGAGGGGGATACAGTACTAGCAGGTCTCTAGATAGTACTCTCTCCGCCATATTGGATCATCTCATGTGTTGCGTACAATATTGATATACAGCTGGCTTTTACTGTTTACCTGAGGTACTGTTCCAGATTCTACACTTAACCCATGCTAGCCTCTACACACGTTTCATAGATTATTATATAAGATGAACAGTCAACTAAATCGCTTCACATGATCCTTGATTTGAAACTGGACAAACTCCCATACACTGCACATACCATATAATGTATCACCAAACAGTTTTGTTTCAGTAATGATATACTATCAAAAGTAACATCCTTTTTCTATGTTGAGCATGCCAGATTACAACAGTTTGACAGTAGCTTCTATTATTGCATTACAAACAAACAAACAGAAACAAGACAGTCTCATCAGAGTATCTGCAACAGATGGGCCTGTTTAGTCACTCCAAAGCCCAATACGTCTGCATATCTATTTTCTGTGAGCACTTTGACGCAGCAGCATAATACCAGGATCAACACAAGCCTCGCAGGCACATAAGTGGAGGAGGAAGAAACAGAGCTAGAGAGAGCTGGGGAGAGGTAGCAGGAGCGGAGCGTTGGCAGAGCGCTGCGATGTTTTCACAGCACATTATGTTTGAGTACACATCAAACACGCCACGCGCCGCTCTTTGATTGTCTCTGGCGGGACCTGTTTCTGACAGGTGTTAGACAAGGTCCCTTGGTAATGGAGCTAGGACCAAGCTAGCTAGCTACGACGACGTTGTAAATACACACTGGTAATGACACATCACATAGTTTCCAGAGGCGGAGATGACAGGGACCTCCCCGACGAGCGTGTTTGTGTTGAGTTAAAGTTTGCGGAGGCAATGCCATTGATATGCCAGTTATATCATAATCCTGTAATTGCAGGAATATCACGGTGTCAAGTTTTTAACGAGCGCACTTGAGTAAGGTCCCTGGAGCGGCTGTCTCACACAGGCTTGAATGGAAACAACTGTGGAGCTTTACTACCACTCAGTACTGTTGGAAAACCTAAATAAAAGTCCTATTGTATTATCATCAATCCCTCCTCCTGATAGGACTGTTGAATGAATGAATAGATGAATGAATGAATTATTATTGTCCTTCAAGATGAAAGCATTTTGCCTTACCTCATCATTTGCCCACCAACCCTTTTAAACTCCTACACTACACTAAGCCTGTTCACCATCCACTGCAGATACTCTCCAGAGCTAACCTCATTAAGTTAATGTACTCTTTCAGTCTATTTTTAGCCATACAGTACATCTAATGGGAAGGATTTCCAACCAATGTGATGACCTCTTTCATCATAAGCCTTTCCATGCCTTCATCTGCAGTGACCACATAGTCGTGGTAATCCAGGCAGCAGCTATCTTTTAATTAACAAATATAACCTCACTCTTGTGGCCACATGTCTATAGTCTCCATAGGACCCATTCCCCCCATCTCCAACCTCAGTGTGCAGTGCAGTCAGTGGGGAGTCAGTGGGGAGGGGGAGTAGTACCATGTGGAGACTGCTTTAATCGCATCGCCCCTTCTGCTAGAATAACTCAGAGTACTTTCTTGGCAAAGGCGTCCAAGGCTCAGGGGTTACTGCATGGTCGATCCTCCTGCGAGGTCCTTTCCATTCTGATTCAATCAATCTTTATTCCATCCACCGCCAAAATCAATTGCGCTCTGCCAGAGGGGCCGGGCGGGGATGCTTGGTTAAGCCACGGGGGAGGGACAGAGTCAGACAGGGTCCTCCACTCAGGCTGGCCAGCTGAGGCCACATCCCAATACTCTCAACAGCTGCCTTACTATGGCTCCTGACCCTCCTCTTATAGACCACTGACCTGGAAGGGATCCATAGGTGAAAACATATTTGACTTACCATGGGACCATATTTCTGCCATTTTGTACTTACCTGTCAATTCCTTTCAAACCAGTGGCTGTAAAGTGAAGGAGAGGTGGAAAGGAAAGGAGGCTACTGGTTGGATGCTCACAGAAAGAGGAGAGGGTCAGAGTGCTGCTAATATGGAGACAGTGAGTAAATGAACTGGTTGGCAAGCCCATCCATCAAGTTAATTCCCTTCTCCTCCCCCACCCATCCCCCTGTTGATTGGCTAATAAACATCAGGGGAGTAGCTCAGTGGTACGCCCATTGCTAAGGATGCCTGATTTGTTGTGCGGTTAGGCCAAGAAATCTGTTTCACTTTCTTTTAATTGTGATGGTCCTATTTCAGTTTGATTTATTGAGCTCTATTGTAGATTGTATTGTAGTGTATTGCATATTGTATTGTAGATTGTGTTAAATATGGTATTTTCCTTTTCTTTACTAATCTGATATTCAACAGTAAACATTAACACCTGTTGGGAAGATGTGCCGTTCCAAACTCCATGGAACCGTGCTCCACACCCTTCCGACAGTATAGAATAAAAACCCCATTGTCATTCAGCCCCAGTCTCAGGGGTCACACGTAATACTAATACTTCTTCTGGGATTGAAAGCTGACAAACCTGAGGTTCAACCCCATTCCTCAGAAGCTCCACTCCTCCCTCACCTTGCACTTTCCACCCAGGCTAGGTGTGGACACATTGGGCCACTTCAGTTCACCTCATGGCGGGCAGCTGGCAGCTGAACAAATATGAGGCCTGTTTAAAGAGCTCTTTAAGAGAGCTGGAAGTGGCTGGTCTTCATGTTCTAACGCCCAGGAGTTATGGGACTACATGGGCCTCGCAAGACCTCCTGCCCGGCCTGTCTGGGCTCCACCTCTGGGTCTTTGGATGTTCAGATGAATGGTGGGATGACTGGATCAGGATACTGAACCGGTCTGTGGTAGTGTGGTGAGGTACTGTATGTTGTTTACAGTGTTGAGCTAGGTGGTTGGGAATGAGTAACATGCCTTGAACTTTTACATCTCTCTGTCTGTCCTCTGTCTTCCAGCAGTCTGTCCACGTCTGTCTTACCTGCTACCTCTCTTTACGTCTCCTTCCAAATGTCTCTCTCCTTCTCTCTCAACCAGGCGGAGTCTCTTCCAGGCAGGCTAATGACTGGCCCCAACCCCAGTCCCGTGATTGAGCTGTTTTTCCAGCAGCTAGCCAGCCATCCCCTGGGGGGAAGGAGGGCAGATATAGGAGGCTGACTGGCCCTAGCCCTGTACCTGCTCCAACACAAACACAGAGCCTTGAATCCTCATCACCCAGCCTCACACAGCCTCAGCCAGAACACTGCCTCTACTGTGAGAGAAGGGAGGATGAGGGGAAGAGAGGAGGAGGGGATGAGAGGAGGAGGGGATGAGAGTAGGAGACTTGATTAGGAGACCTTAATGAGACTACCCTGTCATAGTGCATGAGTTTCTGGGACCCAGTCCAAGCACTACTATACTGACACTGCTCTTTAATAACAATGAGAAGGAAAGGGACCATACGTTTAGGAGCCACTGAACTTCTTTGAAATATGTCATATCTCTCTTCAGTTCTCTATATGTGCGGAACTAGCCTCATGATTATATGTCTCTCAGATATAAACAACTTGTTAGGGAGTAATTCATTAAGCATATGAGTAATGTAGTCGCAATGGGTATTATAAAAAGTAACTACATCTAATGGAAAGTGTTTAATTTGTGTAGATATTTCTCAAGTATGTTATTTATGTCAATAGAAGACACTCAAGTCACTCATTATGACACATTAATTGAACCACATTTTCTAACAGAGGACTGAAACGGAAACAGACAAGGCACCAGTATACAAACTGGAATTCCAACCACTTGGAATATAATAATAGGCCCACACGTTCAAGCAATTATACAAATATTTCAAGTGTGGAATTGTAGACGGCTAATTTGGCCCCATTGATTTCCCCTTCCTGAGTCTAAATGCAGAATGCCTCCCTCCAGTGAACGGATACAGTGTGTGTATGTGTGTGTGTGTGTGTGTGTGTGTGTGTGTGTGTGTGTGTATAAGTGTGTGTGTGTCAGTGAGTAGGTTGGGTGGGCCTGTGCAGGTTCACTGACAACTGGGAATGGTTGTGGCTAAAGGTGTGGCTGCAGTGGATGGTAACTGTGCTAGGCAGTCGCCGTGCTAATGAAACGTTCAATATAACCTGAAGCCAATGATCAATCTGTCAAGATAGACTTCCTGTTGTATTTTATACACAGACAGGCAGAGAATATAGGTGAAATTACAAATTACTTAAAATGACTTAAAATATGATTTCACCGTCGAGAGCAGTTAGCGTGGATGGATGGTTCATTCTCCCCTCGACTGTAACCACGGCACTGAACGTCAGCGATTGTTTTTGGCAGTGGAGGGAGCGGGTTCAGTCCTAAAGCAAACCCTGAGATTCAAGATAAACAGAGTTAAATGAAAAGGGGTGAAGGGGCTGAAACCCAGGGTAATTGCTCATTTGTAACCCAAAGCCTGGCTCTCCCCCTGGGTGTACTGGTGCAGTGTGGTGGGGTGTTCTGTGGACTGTATGGCCGGGCCCCAGTGTGGTTGCGTGCTGCTCTAGTCTAAGCCACACTACACACTACACCCTCCCTGACTTGGCTCCAGGGATCGACTGCTTGATATGAAGGGTGACCTTGAGGGAGACAGCCCTTGCTCGTTCCTCCCCACTACCCTCTCTTTCGTTCCTCCCCTCTCTCTCGTTCCTCCCCTCGACCCTCCTCCCCTCTCCCGGTTCTCCCCTCTGCCCTTCTCCCCTCTCTCGGGCTGGGGTATGTGAGCAGTGCCAAGCCACCGTCAACAGAGGAGCTTCTGAAGGAAACAAACACTCATAACAAGGACTGTCTCTCTGAATGTAGCTACTGTCTGTCTATATCTCCCTCAGACTCTCTGTCTCTTTGAATGTAGCTACTGTCTGTCTATATCTCCCTCAGACTCTCTGTCTCTCTGAATGTAGCTACTGTCTGTCTATATCTCCCTCAGACTCTGTCTCTTTGAATGTAGCTACTGTCTGTCTATATCTCCCTCAGACTCTCTGTCTCTCTGAATGTAGTTACTGTCTGTCTATATCTCCTTCAGACTCTCTGTCTCTCTCCCTCTGCAGTATGCTGTACTCCTACATTCAACATCCCAAATCCATTCCTAGATTACAGCAACATTAATTTACTACCACACCACTGTTACAGGTCAAGGATCTCTACTAGTTTAGGTAGAGGGATGTCAGCCTCCTCTACCTTACCATAGAGGATTGGGTATAAATAATGAAGAGTCAAGTTCATTTTACAATCCTTAACATCTGTCTGAATCCTTCATATAGTTGGGTGTTCATATAGTTGAACACCCACACTGTGTTGATGTGTAACTTCTCCCTCTCAGACAGTGAAGGAAATGACTGGTTTGGACCAGAAATGTATCTCTTTTCCTCCAGCAAGGCCATTGGTAAAACAGAAGGGCCCCCTGAAGGTCAGAGAGGCATACACTGCTCCAAGGGCAACAGAGAGTGGGGGAGCAATGTGTGGGCTGTGAAGGGGGTGAGGAAGAGGAGAGGGCCACACCCTGGCCCCCATCCAGCAACAGATGGGTCTGGGGCCAGTAGAGAGAGAAAGAGAGAGAGAGAGAATGGGGTGAGTGTGGACTGGGGGAAGCAGAGATTTCACCCTGGGTGTGCAACCGTTTCAGTGCTCAACATCTTGGATGTTTACTAACATCAATGATAACCTTAACTAGCATAAAGGTAGACACACCATGAAGATCATCTTGCTTCTGTCACTTATCAGAATTATTTATCTGTATGGCCTTAATGACAAGCTATCGTGAATCAAATCTAAATGTGTGTAATCATGCCGACTGTGGGCACCCCTACTGGTGGAAGCTGAACATGCTTTTGTTCCTCCAGAGTCCCTCAGCTTCAATGGGGTAAATCATTATTCCATCCTGACCTTTGCCTAATTAGAGATAATTAACTAATAAAGGGCCCCGCGAGACCACAGAGCTGCATGGAACAGAGAGAGAGAGAGAGAGAGAGAGAGAGAGAGAGAGAGAGAGAGAGAGAGAGAGAGAGAGAGAGAGAGAGAGAGAGAGAGAGAGAGAGAGAGAGAGAGAGAGAGAGAGAGAGAGAGAGAGAGAGAGAGAGAGAGAGAGAGAGAGAGAGAGAGAGAGAGAGAGAGAGAGAGAGAGAGAGAGAGAGAGAGAGAGAGAGAGAGAGAGAGAGAGAGAGAGAGAGAGAGAGAGAGAGAGGAGAGAGAGAGAGAGAGAGAGAGAGAGAGAGAGAGAGAGAGAGAGAGAGAGAGAGAGAGAGAGAGTTAGATCCCAGACCCACAACACTGAGTCCAATAAGTTAATGGAGAGCACAGATAACTATTTAACGGAACAACCCGAGACATCGGAAAATCAGAGCGCATGATGACAAAATAATAAAGGGATGACAAAATAATCAACGAAGAGAGAGAGGGAGGAGAGGAATCTTGCTGGATAGATTTTAAGCACCATAGCTCTTGAGCGTCACATCTTTGAACAAGTCCTCTCTCTGCCATGGAGGATCTCAGAGTAGAGGAGCAATTAGCATTGCTCTGAGAACCACTGTCTGAGTTATAATAGGAATTTGGGATTTGGCTGAGGAGTTGGACTCTAATGTGAAGTCCTCTCTAACAAACTGGGCTAATTAACAGCACAAGTCTCCATAGCTGAAGTCCTCTCTAACAAACTGGGCTAATTAACAGCACAAGTCTCCATAGCTAATCTCCCTTCATTCACTCAGAGTCCCATAGAGCTGAGTCCTCCCAGGAATGAAGACCTTAACAAATGGGTTTAATAGTCCAGACCTTCATAATCTTAACCTCCTCCCTGTTCAGAGCATTGACAACAGAGCAAATATGAGTAATTTGTATACTCTTCTACTGGGAGCCATAACAACTACATTGGGAGGATTTATTTTATGTAATTACTGCAGAGAAATATCTAAGGAAAACACATGCTGAGACAGAGAGAGAGAAAGATGGAGGGAGAGAGAGAGAGAGATAAAGAGAGAGAGAGAGAGAGATAAAGAGAGAGAGAGAGATAAAGAGAGAGAGATAAAGAGAGAGAGAGAGAGAGAGAGAGAGAGAGAGAGAGAGAGAGAGAGAGAGAGAGAGAGAGAGAGAGAGAGAGAGAGAGAGAGAGAGAGCGATTGAATCGCGGTGATCTATCCCAGGCTTTGGCGGTTAGAGCCCTCAGTAGAGAGACTATGAGGCAATCACACAGCTCTCAAAATGCTCCCAGCAAATTTACTCACATGGAAAATGAAGCAGAGACGGCATTCTGTCCCCCTAAAGAATTAAAGATATATGACTGCTTTTGCAATTACTATGGGTCAAGTCCTAAACTGAGATATCCGTACATACCTACATTTTTGGGGCGCAATTCAGCCCCTTTTGTATTTAACTGCATTTAATGGTATAAGTTGTTGACAATGACTAAGTGGTTACCCTGTCTATTGCTGATAATATCAAGGTGATAGAGACTATCCAATAAAATACTTGAAATAAATTCGACAGCACATCAAGATGCCAGGGTACGAAAGACAGAAGAGGTAGAATATCAGTCTAATTAGGTGATATCTGCTAATGCCAGAGATTGTGTGTTGTTGGTGTGCCTGCTTGAGTGTGTTTGCGAGTGTGTGCGTGTTGTGTGCGCGTGTGTGTGCGTGTGTGTGCATGTGTGTGTGTGTGCATCTGTGTGTGTGAGAGAGAGTGTGTGCATGCGTGCATGCGTGTGTGTGTACTGAGTGATATATGAGCTGTGGTGTGGTTGAGAGAGCTCCGTCGACAGCTGCTCACTGCCATTCACACCTGAGAGGGCCCATGTCCTGATGAGAATTAATGTACTCTGACATCCTCTGGGTCTCCCCCGGCCCCCAGAGGCCGTAATAAAGAAATACAACCTTGCCACAGAGAAGGGGGACACAGCAGAGTGGCCCCACGGGCCTACAGAGAGAGAGAGGAGAGGGCAGAGAGAGAGTGAGGAGAAGAGAGGGGAGAGGAGAGGGCAGGGAGAAAGGTGAGAGGAGAGGGTAGGGACACAGTGGAGGAGGGGGTAGGGAGAGAGGGGGTGAAAGGAGAGGGCAGTAAAATAGGTGACCTGAGAGCATAGGGAGAGACAGGAGAGGAGAAAAGAGAGTGTAGTGAGAGAAGAAAGTGTAAGAAGAGTGCAGGGAGATCATGAAGAGGAGAGGGCAGGAGGAGTGAAGAGGAGAGGATAGGAGGAGTGAAGAGGAGAGGAGAGGAGTGAAGAGAAGAGAAGAGGAGGAGTGAAGAGGAGAGGAGAG
Source organism: Coregonus lavaretus (assembly GCF_964263955.1). Lineage (NCBI taxonomy): Eukaryota > Metazoa > Chordata > Actinopteri > Salmoniformes > Salmonidae > Coregonus > Coregonus lavaretus. The sequence continues at coordinate 16,658,194 of NC_140024.1, forward strand.
GAGAGGAGAGGAGTAGTGAGCAAGGAAATAGGAAGAGGAGAGGGAAGGGAGAGAGTGTAAAAGAGAGGAGAAAGAGAGAGGGGAGACACATGCAGCTCATGTGTAGAGATCCAGATACTATACAGGTGTGGACAGGGTTTTCCACTTGATGATGATTGCTTATTTCTTCTCATATGGATTGCATCTCAAATATTTATCACAATGCAGCTTTGCCTTGGTTTGTTTATGTTTCCATCTCTTTACATAGACATATTTGCAGTATATAATTTCCTGTCCTGGGAGGCTGTTTTCATCAAGCCTCATTAAAAAAACAGTAATCCATCATACGCTGCAGAACACCTGAGACTGAATGTGCGACCCTAAATGGGAAAGCGAGGTGAACCTCTCAGCATCAGCCATGTCTAAAGGGTCACACATGGAGCGGTCACAGGGCCTGTGTTTCGGGACCCCTTGTTAGTCATTAGGCAAAAACCATATCAGTTTTTGAGTCTCAAGTGATATCTTCACAACCTCAATTAAAATATGTCTGAGGCAGGGGAGGACATGATTTTGAATGGTAAAAGGTCACTTAAGAGACAGATGGTAAATGTAAATGGTGTTTGAGCATATGACTGTCCCAATCTCTCAATAGGCCACAGATTCAGGGCAGGAAGAAAAAAACAGTACTCTAGTGCTTCAACCTCAACCCCTCCTCTCCCTCCCTACGTCCCTCACTCCCTCCCTCCCTGCTGTTCACACCCACCCACATCCTTCCCTCAATCTGTCATTCTCAAACAAAGACCAGCATATCAAGTTTCCAGCGCCCGACCACTCTTGGCAGCAGGGTCACTTTCACCTAATCTGACTGAGGGGAGGAGGATGGAGGACAGGGGAGATGAGGAATCATTATGGGGGAGAGAGACAGAGAGAGAGACAGAGAGAGATGTAGCAAGAGAGAGAGAGAGAGCGAGAGAGAGATGAGGTAGAGAGAGAGAGATGAGGTAGAGAGAGATGAGGTAGAGAGAGAGATGAGGTAGAGAGAGAGAGAGAGATGAGAGCGCGAGAGAGATGTAGAGAGAGAGAGAGAGAGAGATATGTAGGGAGAGAGATGTAGAGAGAGTGAGTGGGATGAATAAGTATAAGAACATGGGAATAGGGGTCAAAGGGAGAGAGAGAGGACAAGGAGATGTTGTAGGGAGGGGAGAGGGAGGATAGAGAGAGGAGGAAGGAGGAAGGTGTGGGAGCTGGCTGGCTGGCTGCTGACCAAGCCAAGGGGCCTGGGGTTCTGGAATGGACACGGGTCTGCTCTGCCTGGGGGCAGCCGGCGGCTAGCAGGTCTCTGGGGCTCTCTTGGGGCCGCTAGGCTAGAGGACCCGGCCAGAGGACGTCCAGGGCCCCTGCCCTTCCCTGCCAGCAGGAGCAGCCTGTGGCTTTCTCCCTCCTTCCCTCCCTCCCCAATGTCGACCAGCCGTCCCTCTACCCGCAAACCACCGGGACACAGCAGGAAGTGAAGCGCTGACCCAGACTGAATTCCAGGCGAGCGCCTCTGGCCACGGCGTGACGTCAGTACAACCCACAATGTCTATTATTAGCGACATTCAGATGCCCTGCTCTCATGTCCGCCTGTCCGTCTGCTCAGGGGTCCTGGGAAGGGTGTCCTACGATAAAGCCTGTAACAAATTCAAGCAGTGGCTCAGAGGTTTTTTTTTTTTTTGACAGTGGCCAGCCGCCTACCTGTTTGCTACCGTACCGTACCTAATTTGAAGTTAATTTCAGCCTCTAGGTACGTGCGAGACGGCATACCTCGCCAGGACGCCTGCGTCAGAGTTTGGCTCCAGAGTTAATCCCTGTAAATTACAGTGTAACTGCATCTCTCTCTCTGGAAAGGCACGGTGGCCACGGAGACCATGTCCCATTCCACCCACAGGGAAGAGAAATGCCTGAAAATACCCTGTACTTTAAACTTAGTTTCATTTGGAGATGATTTATTAGCTACACCCCTAAGGTCCATGGCTCCTAGTATGAGCAAAAGGCAGGTGCAGCCCTCTTTTCATGATTGTAATGCTTAAATAGGGAAATGGAGGTATGGGAAACGGTATGTGCTGGAGTGATCAAAAGTCGTCTAGATTTTATTTTGAAACAAGTTGGAATATCCCTTATCAATTATATCCCCTAAAAATGCTTGGGTTGAATGGCCAAAATCGCTGATTTACTTGCTAAAGTATAAACCAACAGTTTATTCATCCACTTTTGCTGTATTTTATAAATAACAAATGTGTTTTCCTATCCCTCGCTCTCTTTTTCACACATCAATTGAATTTGTCAACGGTAGAAATAAGTCAGCGTCCAGTGGGGAGCAGTACCGTAGGAAGGAAGGGGGGAGGAGGTGAGGACGAGAAGGGATGGGGGGAACGCTTTACTCTCAAAGTGGAATGTTTGGACAGAACTTTCTCTTCCATCCTCCATAAAAATGTCCCACACATTTCTGTCCAAACAGTCCCTTCAAAGTCCCTGTCAAACATGTATGTACATCAGAAACTCACTTACCCAGCCATCCTGTGGGCAAACATTACTTCCAGCTGAGCAAACACGGCCAGACAGAACAAGCCATACATCACAGACGACCTCTATTTTCTTACTTTAAATTGGTCAAATCCCATATACAGCATAAATACATTTAGACTCCAGCCCAGGCTAGCTAGATACCGAGTTTCATCTGGTAACCTTACTCTGCCTTCACACTTAAAAAACAAACTGAGGTACCTAGCAAATTAAAAGCTGCAGTTGTTTGGTGAAATATGTCATTTCTCACCAATCAGATCAATTACTAATGGAATTCAAACCGGAGTGTAAACACTTGGACTGTAATCTCAATTCAAGGCTACATCCCTGACTGTAATCCTAAACCTGTTAATACAATCATCTAGTTGTATATTGCCAGGCCAGGGTCCCCATGTAGACCTCTCACACTAACACAATAATGGCAGAAAAACTCCTGTAATGACACATTAGTGAGAACTCCCTTAATGTCAAACATTCTCCTCTGATATACAAACGCCCATCAAGGTTTGGCCTTAATTGGTTTAAGTGCAGGGTTGTGGAATAACCAAACGACCCTCTGGACGCCAGTTTCATATAATAATTATGTACTTGTGGGTCAGGTGCACTTTGACCCCTGGGGAGAGGGTCATAACTGTGAGTGTGGCCCATGACCTCTGAGTGATTAGAGATCCCATATTAGACCAACCCTATGCATAGGTGATCACATTATTATTAAAAACCACAGCAGGGGGTAAATGTAGGCTGTGTCAACGATTACGACTGGAGGCACAGACAGACCATCTTTTGGGTTACCATAACAATTAGAGAAGCCCACTACATTACAATAGCACCTGGGCACTTTCATAATCATGACTGAATTACTATGTGGCACAGCACTCGCTGAGGCTAGCACTCTCTAGATGGTAGTGCTCCTCTATTGGGTTGAGTTTAATGTGGTGTGAACTATTGAAGCCTCTTTTAGAAATCTAATAAACACATGGAGATCAATGTAAGTTATTGTCACGGAGAACATTTACATTTTAGTCATTTAGCAGACACTCTTATCCAGAACGACTTACAGTAGTGAGTGATTGCATACATTTTCATAGTTTTTTCCCCCATACTGCTTCCCCGTGGGAATCGAACCCACAGCCCTGGTGTTGCAAGCGCCACGCTCTACCAACTGAGCCACACGGGACCCTATGAATTAAACAGAACTGGCTTTACAAATGGAGATGTATTATTATAAGACTTGTTATTACCATGGTAATCATGACTGGGCCTGTAGGGCTTTGTAAGTGACATAGCCTTATACTTTCAACAATGACAGCAAAGCACCTCGTTCAACAGTATACCTGTGTGGATACTGGGCTACTATGAATGGCTGTCTCTTGAAAGATAGCTTCAGAGTGGTGCTTCTGTTTGGGTGAGCGGATATGTTGTGATAAGCTGTGTATGAGAGAGTTATGACTTTACCTAGCACATAGTTTATGTGCACTAGGGGAAAAGATGGAGCACTTTGTGCACATTTATCATAAAACACAAGGAGTAGAATGTAAAATGGCTTCTTCCTTCAGCCTCAATGTCTGTGATGGAGTCGAACATAAAGTTGCCAGATAAATTATGTATGAGCACACCATAGAAAATATGACAGAGAGCCTCTTAGCTCTCCAGACTGTCAGCCATTACACCATAAGCACCCTTTAGACACAGTTCACTATTTGTTTACAGTCAACCTCAATCAGCCTTTTTTTTTTTATTATAGTTCAATATCTACTCCACACGGACACATTATCTGGCTAGTATCCAAAATAATCAAGGAGGCACATTGAAACTACAGTACTTCCCTTCTATTTACCTTTCACCTATTCTACATTTCAAGCAACACTCAACACTATCACATCAGTGAGGAAGAGCTCAACCATGGCAACGTAACTAAACATCAGGCCATCACTCTTCTCCTTTGCACCGCACTTTACTCTGTGTGTACTCTCCAGGTGACATAAATAAACCTATACAGTACATCCATCTCTCCTAAGGGGACGAGAGGAGAGAAGAGGGGGTCTCTGCTGGTATATACTCCACCAATGGCAGCGTTTAGCAGGTGACAAATAGCGTTTCCCAAGCAGTGCGTGTTATAGGCGGGCCCAGACAGACCAGTAGACGCCTCACTCAAATGGGTTGATGAATGGAGGAGGGAGCCCCGACAGGCAGGTTTATTTGTATTACGTCTGTCATCGCTCTACCTTACCCACGTCTCCACTGAGAGCAGGGAGATCTATTACTCACCTCCAGGAGCGACTGGGAGGATGTAGAATCATAGGAGAGACACAGGAACTGTGGTGGTCTGTAGTGCTGAAGCTGAGGTGATCTGCTGCATGCCAGGCGAGGGTGGTAAGGTGCAGGATGATATGGGACTGGAAGGAAGAGAAGAAGAGAACCTCATTAAGGGTCATGCAAATTTCAAATGTATTTCCTCTAAGATTTTGACCAATGCAACCTTTGTTGGCGCAAGCTGTAGTGCTACCGTAGCATCAACGTGTCTCACTATTTTTGGACAGCGAGGGCCTGTTTCAAGCATACAGGCCCTATATTAGATTGTGTGGAAGTATGATAGCTAGTGGAGTTTCTGATCTGGGATGAAGACTGGGGTGGGTGTTCTTTATACCCCAGGTTATAACTGATGTAAGAACATATGATAAACATGAAGATGGAGTTGAATAGACAAAATGGAGGCTGTGGTCTAACAGACGTACATCACTCCTCCTGCATAATAAAACCTTGCCCAGGAAATGAAATGTATCATCTGGAAACAGAGGAGTTGAATATAGCATGTTAAAACCACTAAAGCGATAGAGGTGAGCAAATAGATAGATGACCGGCTTTCTATTTCCTCAGAAAAGACAAGGAGCTGGAGGGAGAAACAGAGGGAGAGGGGGAGAGGGGGAAAAGAGAGAGAAGGGGAGGTAAGGAATAATGGAAAGCAAAAAGCAAAGTCATTTAGAGGCTGTTGAAGGACATTCTCAGAGAGAGAGAGAGAGAGAGAGAGAGAGAGAGAGAGAGAGAGAGAGAGAGAGAGAGAGAGAGAGAGAGAGAGAGAGAGGCAGCGAGCGTTCACTGTTTAACTTTGCTCTAACTGCTGAGCGAGCAGCACCCAAAGCACAGGTGACAGTGCTAACAGCGAGTGGCAAAATAGCCTCCACTATCGTTTTATCGTCTCCCACTTCTAACTAGGGAAACGTATGATGGAAAAAAAGAAAACATTTGTTTCTTTATTTGGCTTGCATCTTAGTGTACTTTATCTATTTGACAGTGAGAAAGGAAGTCACAGAAAAGGAGGGAGAGGAGGAAAGCGAGGAGGAAGGGGGGAGGGGGGATACTCCTTTTTTAAAGAATGATTCATGGGCCGTGGGCTGGATAGCTCATGAGTCAACAATGTACTGCGGGGTGTCTTTGGGAGCGTGCTCAGAGAGTGGGTGTATCAATAGGTGATAAATCTCCCTGCATTCCCTGGGTGAGGGCACAACGGAGAGCAACTAGCTAGTGTCCTCAAGGTAGTACTAGTCATCCTATCCTCACTACTACAGTACACATACAGTTACATGTGCCACCGCCTCACCAACACACTCCCTACATACACTCACATCCTATTCCTAACACCACTACCTCACCAACACACTCCCTACATACACTCACATCCTATTCCTAACACCACTACCTCACCAACACACTCCCTACATACACTCACATCCTATTCCTAACACCACTACCTCACCAACACACTCCCTACATACACTCACATCCTATTCCTAACACCACTACCTCACCAACACACTCCCTACATACACTCACATCCTATTCCTAACACCACTACCTCACCAACACACTCCCTACATACACTCACATCCTATTCCTAACACCACTACCTCACCAACACACTCCCTACATACACTCACATCCTATTCCTAACACCACTACATCACCAACACACTCCCTACATACACTCACATCCTATTCCTAACACCACTACGTCACCAACACACTCCCTACATACACACAGACATCCTACTCCTAACACCACTACCTCACCAACACACTCCCTACATACACACAGACATCCTACTCCTAACACCACTACCTCACCTACAGTACATGGCTTGGTGAGGTCAAGTAGACCATGATTTATAAAGAGGTAGAATAATCACAAAAAGGAAGATGGAGAAGAGCTGATGAGATGAAACGAGACATGATTAAGGGATGGCTGGAGAGACAGATTTTATGAAAAGCCAGACAGACTTTGAGGCCTTAGCCTTGCTTTCACCTTGTCATATGTCGAGTTGGCCACAGAACACAGTCAAATTAAGAGGAGGTGAGATGAGCCGCACTCTTTTCCACTCAAACGAGCAAGGAGAGACATTGTGACCCGTTTAATGCCAATGGAAAGGTCTTTAATGGCGACCACGTGAGACAGATTTAATGTAGTGACTTAATGGCCCCTTGTAGCTCAGTTGGTAGAGCATGGTGTTTGCAACGCCAGGGTTGTGGGTTTGATTCCCACGGGGGGCCAGTATGAAAAATGTATGCACTCACTACCTGTAAGTCGCTCTGGTTAAGAGCGTCTGCTAAATTACTAAAATGTTAATGCTGTGGCCTCTCACCTCTTCCTCAGGCTCCAGGGTGAACCACCATTATTTGATCAAAAACCCTTTTAACCTGAAGGACCAGAGGGAGACCATGTATAGTCAAGGTCACACAGGACCTCTGGGTAATGTAGTGTGGACTCACCGGGCCAAACATCAGTGTCCCATGCTTTTATCCAGGTCAGAACTGGACCTAACTACCTGTTTGTTGACTGTCAAACGTTGAAGTACCACCAGTTTTGGGCTTATAATGCAGGGTTTCTGTTAGCCGGCTATTGCCAGCTTTAGGCCAATAAAAAAATTTAAGCCTCTAAATAAAACTGTTGCAGGGAGAGAAAAAAATCCCATTGCAAAATGAAGCTTTTTATTCATTGATGGAAATACCAGTCGATGGAAATACATTTTGACCGTCAGCTGATCGGTCTGTAGCTTAATTCGCATAATTTAGAGGAATTAAATTGGCCTGTGTGTATTTTCGGCAGTCATCATGTATCTTATTTATCCAACACAACTATGTTGTACAGCTCCTCAGATGGTTGCCACTGGAGTAAAACCTGCTTTATAAGCCCATTCATTGCGCAACAATTCTAAATGTAATCAGGTGTTAATAACTGTTTTGGTGCACGATTAAAAAGAGCTACTATTTTGACTTCTCAACTGGCAATTGAAGCGTGCCTCTCATTCACCATTCAAGTGCAGGCAACAGGCTATCAGTGCGTCACCCACCACTTTACAATGAGAGCTGGAGGCAGTATACATTTTGGAAACATACTTAATTGTTTGAAACCTGAATGTTTTATTTCATTATGAGGCATGTCTTACCTTGCTTCAAAGTAGCCTATAGGCAAAATCTGACCATGGAAACGTGGAGGCAATTATTTTATAAAGACTTCATAGGCGGCGAGTTTCAAGATTGGGGAAGCATACAATTTATCTGATAATTTCTACTGTTCTGCGTGCCAGTTATGATTTTCGTGGAACAGTTTCATAACGTTTTCATTTCTCAAAATCATTGTCACATGGTTAATCATAAAAATCTGAATTAAAATGCAAAAAATCTCAGAGTTAAAAGTAAACTAATGCAAGATCACCAGCCTCTGCCATATGGACACATCGATACACCGTGATCCAATTGCGGCTAAAGAAAATGAGCGCATGGAACTCATAGCATAGGCCAATGCAGCAGTAGGCCTATAACTTCCATTGCTCTTTCACACCGAGGATTGGCGATTATCGAGGGGGAGATTGTTGGAAAGACTTTTCAAATAGCTTACTGTGAGGAACTATAGTTTAATATACACTACTTGACCAAAAGTATGTGGACACCTCCTCGTCAAACATTTCATTTCAAAATCATGGGCATCAATATGGAGTTGGTCCCCCCTTTGCTGCTATAACAGCCTAGCAGGGCAGAAATTTGACGAACTGACTTGTTGGAAAGGTGGCATCCTATGACGGTGCCACGTTGAAAGTCACTGAGCTCTTCAATAAGGCCATTCTACAGCCAATGTTTGTCTATGGAGATGGCATGGCTGTGTGCTCGATTTTATACACCTGTTAGCAACGGGTGTGTCTGAATTAGCCGAATCCACTACTTTGAAGGGGTGTCCACATACTTTTGTACATATAGTTATTATCATTCGCAATGGATGTAAAAAAACAACAACACTTTCCTACATTTCCGCGCAGCAGGCCAGGTACTTCTATGCGTGCTCAGGTGCGCGCTCCCTCAACATTATCAGGACAGAGAAACCAGACAAACGTTCATTGCTCACATGGAACACTCCAAATAAAAGACAATGAAAAAATTGACAAATCTCGTAAATTATGGTTATGAAATAAACCAAAACTTGTTTCTCACCAGCGTAGCAGGTTGTGAACTCTGCAAACAATGTTTCCACTCATTAACATAAATGAATGTAACCAAATGACGGGGATTAACGGTACATTTACTACTGGTGACATATGTAATGAGGAATCGATAAAAAAATAAAAGGGCAAACAATTCACACAATGAAACAATGAATGCGCAAGAATTGGCGGGAGACATCCATTCTGGAGAGATTTGCCTATATCTTCGCCACAAACCCCAATCCCTTCTTCTTGTCTCAACATTTTAAATGATACTCGAGACACATTATCTTCACACATATTTTAGATGCTTTTCACTGACAGCCGCGACTCAATAATCAGCTAGGCCTATTGCCACACCCACTTCCCAAATAGGCATAGGCCTAATATCTTGTGATTTAAAACAATCCACAGCAAAACAAATTTAAGAAGCTAATGATCCTCAATTCCTCTGTGGCTAAATCATGCTTTCTGGTGAAGTATTTTGAATGATGTTATTTATTTCTGTATAGACAGGAGTAATTATATAATTTTAGCTAATGTATTTCCATTTTCTTCCCTATTGGACCAACCGCTATACCATTTCTCTCCTGTTCTATTGGTTTTCATATCAACTTTCTTTCGTTGTCCAGAAGCGAAAGGCACGATCCTAGCCATATTAGCAACCAATCCTAGTTTTTGCATCTTTAGATTCCCCCTCTTTCTACATTTCAAACGAGATTTTCATCTTTCTCACACATGGAACCGCTATCAGGTGCGCTGTTTAGAATGGTGTTTTCCCAGGTACGCTGTTTAGAATGGTGTTTTCCCAGGTACGCTGTTTAGAATGGTGTTTTCCCAGGTGCTCTGTTTAGAATGGTGTTTTCCTGTGATTTGCATTTGAAAATGATGTTTAATTGCATGTTCTTTTAAGATGCATTAACATAATCTAAATGTGATTTCTGTCATTCTGAGCACCATGGGTGGACGACCTAATGGGTTATGCACCCAATGCCTATGGGTCCGGTAAAGTTCTCAAATGGCCGGTAAATTAAAATCTTCCAGGTCACGTTGTCCGACGCCACATTTTCCTAACGGAAACCCTGGTATAATGATATAATTGAAACACCTATAAGATTGTGCATTGTGCTTTCAAACTAACCCCAACCAGAGATTTCACTGACCATCGAGCTGGAAATAATCTAATGTTGTAACATTGAGCTTTGTTCCAGTTCACACACAGTCACACACTCACATAGAGAGAGGTTCTTGGGCCATTTCCACCATTTACATGTTGAACAATGCACCCCAGCAGATCCATTTATGCATATGTTGACTCCCCTTTTCCCTTTTCCCTTTTCCCTTTTCCCTTTTCCCTCTTCCCCCAAACCCAGAATACTCCTTACAAATCAATTACAGCCAAGCCACAGAGAAACACTCCACTCCTAGCTAAAATGGCCGCCTTTAAATGAGGGGGCTTTACAGTAGCCGGAGATCAAATTATTATAAATGGGAATCTCTCTGCCCGCTCCACCTCCCCTCCGCCCTTCTCCTCTTTATGTTGTATCCTTTTCTTTCTTTTATATTTCTTTTTAACCAGAGGGGGAATTTGGTCTCCAGTTCATAGAGAGTTCAAATAGAGCATCAGGGATTGTTCACCACTCTGCCTGCTTTCTGGGAGGTGTCTGTTATAAGGAGCAGCCAGGGAGAAAGCCCCTTCAATTACACTGATTTATGGAGGACTTTATTGAGCTTATTACACGTGGACCAATGATAGGAGTTATCTGGGCGCTAGCTAGCTAGCTTCATTTACGTGTTGATTACGTGGTAAAGAATGGGCAGCTTGATAAACCAACGTACAGTATCGGATTTCATCCTGTAGGTCATTCATCAGCAATAATTTGCGCTCCATTGGTGCCAATGAACTTCACCTTCTCCTAGTCCATCATGCTATCACTATTTCACTTCTTCTCCATGACAATAGTAACAATAACATCAGCAACAACAAGAATAGTTGTTATGGGCCTGAATGATCTTAATTTGTGATGAATTTGCATCGGGCCACATTAGTGTACAATTCCATCCTCTGTTTTACTACTCCTTTAGGTAGGTTTGCGTACGCTGCATATTTTTCTAGCAGATGCCCGGACCACCGTCTTTCTCACACAAACCCAGCCTAATGGTAGTACTTTTCATGCAATGTACCATAATGTCTCTGAGCTGCAAATTTAAGCCTTTAAATCTCACACAATTATATAGGGCTCATTATGCAATTCAGCAAAGAGATTCGGCTATAATGCTCCAACTTTGTCAAGATAAAAAATAGATCTCCACCAGCGCTCTGAGGTATAAACACGTTATATTCCCCTGGTCCTGCCTTAAACTATTAATGTGGAGAGACTCGGAGGGATAGTTAAAGGACAACTGTGTGATTTCAGACATCAGCAGAAAAAGTATTCTTAATGGAAAAGAGGGCTGGTGTGTTCTTTGTATTATCATGATGTTTTCTCTCTAAATCAGGGTGGGCCATCCTTGGGCCCAAGGCTTGAGAGAGATGATGGAGCTTTTCCACTTGTGGCCATGTTTGTAGCTACCCACTGAGGAGACGTGAATATGCTCTCATGCCTTTGATATAGGGCAAGTGTATTAATGTAATAGATAGAACCATACCTCTCAAACTTTTGTATCAACAGGGAAGAGAAAAGGCTTTGCACCATTACGCCTACAGAGTCTCTTTGATCCCATAATAGTTTTTCAGATGCTCCAATAATTTTCTGAAATTGAATTAACACTTAATATTGTGCTACCCATACACATAAAACCATTCAAATTGCATTTATATATTTAAAAATCCATATTGTTTTGTGTTCCTTTTGTTACACATTTTTACAGTGTATTTTCTCAGACAGGTAGTCATTTTTTATGATATTGTTATTTTACGAACGTATACATATGAAACATAAGAGTTCTCTCAACAGTATGGGGTTCAAACATAAAGCCCAGGGTGAGAGTTGATTAATACAAGAACTGAAACCATCTCCACAATACTGTAGTATAGGTTCCTATCTCCATTGGTATAAGCAGGACCGCTGTGGCTGAGTTTGGCTTAATTGGTTTTGAGGCTCCTAGCCAGGCACACGGTGCATACGTCACATTGCAGACAGAAACTATGTGCACTGGGGCATACAACTCTCTGATTGGATGCTGATGAGTACATCCATATGTGTTTTCCTCTCCTCTGTATTTAATTGAGTTGGCAGAACAGGCCTGGAATGACAACAGATATAAAACATATTCCATCCAGACAGCTACCAGAATGGGTTGAGTTTTATTAAATGGGATCTTTTTCCCTTTTAGGGCTAAAAACATTGGCTCATTTCCTTCCTACATGGATGAGTTCCTCAATTTTACTTCAATCTATGAAGGTAATGCCATAATGTTTGGACTGCTCAGCTTTCAATATTATTTGCATTATTTATACACACACACATAGAGCGATAGAGAGAGGAGCGAAGAGAGAGAAATGTAGAAATTACATTGGAATCTACTCCCTGCTCCAGGTAATTACCCAGAGTTCTTAGCCCCGGCCCTGCTGATGAGAAGTGCTCATGTTTATGCACACAGAGGAGATTATGCATTCACAACAGTCAGGCCACTGCCGCCCCACTTCCTCACTGTAATTAGAAACGGATTAGGCCACCTGCTAAAATGAAAAGAAAACCTTATTTGAACCATATCCTGCGGCGAACAATATTGTCCATATTAATTTGTGATGTGCTTGTCTGGTGGCCTCTCCTTTTGGTGGGAATGTATGGCTAGTGACTAAATTTGTAATGATTTGTACGTTTTTCTCAGAAGAGGTTTAGGTTGTACATCAGAAAGAAAAGCCCCTTTCCAATACGACAACTTCAAGAAGACAGGAAGAGAGTTTACAAAAACTGAGTTCTAGAAGAAGTCAGACGGGGCTGGAGGCGATGAGAGGAGAAGGAGAGGTGAATTAATCAAGCTGACAAAGAGAGAAGGCCCTGTGCTGACCCCTCCATGGTGTCCTCGCTCCCCATTACCCTCGGAGAGCCACGCGCTCTGGAATGTCACTAATTAAGGATCAGCGGTTCACACGATTCGAGGGGATTGAGAGATGTTAGTCACAGTATCCATCACACCCTTAGTCATTCTAATAACTAACTTCTGACACGGCCACGAACAAAGGTGGAAATCATAGTGGCTATTGATGTCTTTGCTTTGATCTCATTTAAATAGCTGGACGTCTATGGATGGTGTCTGTGGATGGTGATGATGGCCTGTCACTGCTAGAGTGGTGGAGAGACACATGCACTGTAAACCCCAATGTGCTGTCATTACTCAAACGTTTTGAGTAAACCCTGAGTACAGTTACTTAAAGTGATTTTGTAGTCATTACTCAAACAGGTAGAGTCACTGTGACACTGTAGGAGGTCCAGATTTGAGTTGTATCTGCTTGAAAAATTTGAGTAACGCCCCCACTAAGCCACGCCTCCAATATAATTTCCCAGTGTGCCTTGCCTTTTTGAGTGAATTGTAGAGTTACCACCCATGACTGTATTTGTTGGTGACAGAGACATGGATGTTAAATTCCTTCATTTTCAGTCATGTGGTCTTCACCAAGTGAGTTACTAGGTGAATGTTATCATTATAATTAAACCAGCCAGATTTAGCATATCCAACAGTGGATTTTTATTCACCCGCAACCTGTATTGGCTACTAAATTATTGGATTAGTTTAGAAAAATGTATTATTCATTTTTGGGTAGTTTAAGATTATTTACTGAATGTAAATTATATGCAAAAACACAGATATTAAAAACAATTCAAAAAAATCTACTTGCAGTAGAGCATGCTGGGAAATAAGTTAATTTGTTATTATAACTTTTAAGAAATTTGATGATGTGACTTATCATTTAGTTTTGAATTAGTACCGCATAAACATTTTAAGTAATAATGACTTTTCATTGACTTTGAGTTACTACAAGTATTTGAGTTAATAATGCCTTTGAGTTTACAGTAGAATAAATGTGTTTGTGTGCAGATTAATACAAATTCAGTTTTCCTTTGTTATGGTTATATTTACACATACGTTGCAATTATTAAGAAATCACTGAGGGGGTGCTGTACTGGATTGTTGTAAACTGAACGCTTGACCACACCAAACAACACATGTTACGCATTAAAATGTTGTAATACAAGATGTTGCCATTTGTAGCCTCGGGCGCATGCAGGCACGCATGTGCACACACACACACACACACACACACACACACACACACACACACACATTCATAATCACATCAGCAGTGGAATAGAGGGCGACAATAAAAGGCTGTAATCCATCTGCTGCTTACGGAACCATGAAGAGGTCAGGGTCATATCCTAGAAGAGGCTGCCATTGGAACAGCCCCCAACAGGAAATGGATTTGTCTCACAGACCTAATACATGCAGCACAATCCCATGTGTGTACTGTGGGGGTCCGCCGCTAGAATAACACTGGAGATGGCAGCACAGAACCTGCAGACCCACCTGACCAGATTATAAATGACAGGTAAAGAATGGATGGACAGAGGGGGAAAGGTAAACAGTTGTCATCTATATGAGTGGCTGGATCATACAATATAAAAACATTTCAAAGACAAAACAATTGTCTTTCCCTATTTACCATCACGCCATTGCTGTAATCTACAGTAGCCCTATGTTGGACAATGAGAGAAAGTGAAGCCCTAATGGCATATAAATGAGAAACTGACACATATTTTCCTCATTAAGGTACAGGAATAAATGCGTCAAAGCATGAAATTAGCAGCACACCTACACCTCGAAACAACCTGATTTGCAAACGAATGATCCGTGCAGAGCGCTAGAAATGCTGATGATTAGAATAATAGGCGGATTTTGCCTTTTTGCGTTTCCAAGGCGATTCTATTCTGCCCATAGTGTGAAATTATGTTTTTTGTAATTAGTCCTCCTCTACATTTCTACTGTTGTTGGACCAGCCTACTCTAGACTTTAATATTAATTCACTGGTAATATGCAATATGGTGTTGGTCCTCTTTACCTCAAATGGTAAAGTAATGGGAGTTGTCCTATTCACGGGAATACAAGGTGCACATTGTCCATTGTCTATTTTTGCCATGAACAACATTTCAGTTACCAATCTTCTTCACTTTTCTATTGAGCTTGAATGAAGAAAATGTCAACCTGAAATAATATTTTACCATATCAAAATGATACAAGTTTTGAAGCAATGATGCTATAATTACAAAGTTTTTGGTTCCTTTACTAAGAGCTGTGGTTCTTGCTGTAGCTCTCTCCAGAGGAGAGACTCTCTCCAGAACCCCATAATGCTCTGAGACGTAATATTATCGCTGAGGGAGACTCCTGCTGCATTAGAGCGAGAGCGAGGGTGAGGGAGCAGGCCTTAGTCCTTCCCACAATAAGGAAAAGTCGCACCACAGACACAAACAATAACCACACTTCCTCCTCACCGATGCCCCGATGCACCCAAATGTAGAAAAATGATGGGGGGGTGACGCTCACCGCTGCATTACTTTTGAGTTACGGGGGCCATTTGCAATTCAAAGTGTGCAGAATGCTGACCACACCACTAACACCTCCATAGGCCCACTGAGGCAAATAAGGCTGGGGGCAATTTGCAGCCCCCGATGCTCCGAAACGCACTTTTGGGCAACGTCATGTAAAAATATGATAAATACCTAAACTAATGAGGTCAAATTTGGTTTTCTGAAAACAAAAATAGAGGTGTGAGGCAAGAGTTAACTTCATACGCCAAGGTTGCCTTTGACTTGCTTTGATAGTATTGGCCTTGAGGCCATGGCTACACAAATGATGTATTTGTAAATCAATTATTATTTTTACATATCTGAGGAAATATTGGACAGCACCTAATAATAATTCAAGCTAAAGCAAAGTGAATGATTGATTACTCATTGTATTGATTTGTATCGGTGCTGAAATAAAATGAGGAGAGGACGTAATCTTGATGATTTGCAAGCACACCTGCTTGGGAATAAAATTAGCACCAAATGAAATAACCCCCCCCCCTCCAAAAAAAAACACAGAAAGCTTGAGTTTCTTGAATCATGATCGGACATTATCCCAAAAACATAATCTCATCCGAAGCATTAATCAAATAGTGCGACTCCTGTGCAGCCATATGGAGGAGCAGCATGTGAAGTGCGTCCAAACTTGCTGATCCTTAGTAACTGGGCCCAATTAAGTGTACCGGCTGCATCCAGCACATCAGGCTGCGCTCCAGCCAGAGAGAAGCACTAGTACAGTATTTCTCCCAGCACCGTGCCCAGTCAGAAACAGGAGCACTCACCTAGCCCCTGATTAATGATGGAGGCTGTAGCACGACCAGAGAGGATTCAGGAGGTGATGGGAGAGGGAAGGGCGAAGGGGAATCAGACGGAACTTTAGGGGTTATCTGGTTATGATAGGGCTGAAAGTTATTGCTTCCTGTTGAATAGACAATTGTTATATGAACCAAGGGGCCATTTGACATTTGATTGTGGTTGGAAAGATATGATTCATATTAGATTGTCAAGATGAAATAAAACAGAACATGTTATTAACGACGACAAGAATGAATACAAATTGGGAAACTAGGAACTTTTACTAACATATTGGACAATTTAATAACTGATACAATTTTACTCACTTATTTGGGATAATCACTCCCCATAAAAGAAAGCTGATGGCTAGTAATCACAAAGATGCTATCAGTGGTGTTCTTATTACCACGTCCACAATGGTTCACATGGGTGTGATCTACCCTCAGCTGGGGGTTGACATACACTACTTTAAAGCCATGTCTGTTAAATACACCTGTATAACCACATTCTGAACAGCACACTGTGGACCATGAACATTTTAATATTGGTCATTAATAGAGCTGGACCCTCCAGTAACAGAGGAGACATAATGAAACACCCCTACTGCACACCACTTTAATAAGAACTTCCCTATCACTCACAAACCGGCCATTAATATTTTAATGTGGAGGGATTGTACAATATTAAAAGAAAGGACTAACAGTGTGTTTTAAAATTGTGATAGCACAGTTACTTTCCAAGCATTCAGAAACCTTTTGAACATTTTATGTTTACAGATTACGTTTCACGAAACACCCTGCAATGTGCCCAACTAACACAGCTATTGCCAGCACTGATTTCCTCAATGAAAAGTTCAATATCCTATTCCACTCTTACATCGATTCAAACATTTCCTCCCCCCAAAATCATGCAGAACGGGTGGTCAGTGGTGGTCTGGCCTACACAAGGAATTATTGGCGATTTGCATTGATCACCTATTGCTAAACACATAACCTCTGCATTATTGACCGATAAAGCTTGTTGATTTTGTCTCTTTTTAGTCTGAGCGACCTACTCCAGCTTTGAAGTGCCCTCATATGGAGTGTGTAGTAATCCTCAGTAGCATAGTAACCGTATTGGATTTGACTCCTAGGAAGTGCCTGTGGCTGTTTCATTGATGAGATGCTATTCTTGGTCTTTTGGCTACCTTACTGAGACAGTATGGAGCTGGGACCCAGTCTGGTTGGCTCTATATCTGTAAAATAACAGTTAGAGGTCTGGAAACAGGTTCAAGTACACTCTCGAGTCCAAGGTTACTGCTTGGATTGCCGAGGTGCAGACTTCTATATAGGGTCTATGTCTGTTTAGCAATGTGACAACAGTGCAGCTAGCGACTAGCATAAGGCTAATACTAATAGGCTAATACAACACATGATACGTTATAAAGACACTACTGTGTGTGTTTTAAATCACATTTAACTGAGCCTACATGAAGGCCAAATGGACATGTCTGAATCGTGTTACTGATGGTTTACTGCCGTATCCATACATAGGCAGTCATACTATGTCACAAAGGAAAAGCAAAATATCCTAAGACCAAGGGCAAGCTATAGGACCAATTCTGGCTTGCAAGTGGTGTCTACCTGTGCAGCCAATGGATTGATTGATTGTCCTCTGCAATGTGAGAAGGAAGAAGCTACTTTCTCATGCAAGAGGATCAATCTGCACTGCAAGGTGAATCTATTGGCACTAATCGGCTAATCGCATGGCTAAAGGTGAGGTCCGTCTGCAAAGCTCTCTGATTTTAACCTTGACTAGGGTTGTATTGGAGACATGGAGCAGTTACAGGGGGCACTTTTCAAACCTCAACACTGAACTTAGTCTGCTTACAGTCTGGCTATATCTTGGTCCACTGCCAGGAGTTGACGCGTACGGTATGGACAAAGAAAGCAAATCTATAGAATTATGTGTATGTTTCTGTTCTCTGTCTATAACCAGGTTTCCATCCAACCTTTTTATGCAAGTAAAGTACATGTCGGATAAAACATTTCTTGACAGGCCTGATGGAAACAGCACGTCAGAAAACTTTCCAAATGTCGACAAAACAAAATATGCTAGACAAGATGGGATATTTTTGTGTCTGTAAATTTAATGATGCGAGAAATGGCGGTGGAAATGCCTTTATACGGAAATATTGGGATATTAACTGTCATGACGAAGTAAACTTGAAGTCACGTGATGACATGTGTGGTCCTCCCACTACGACTCGGGAAAGCATGCAGTTTATTAGGCTACAGATTAAATAAGTTATGATGAACTTCACAGGGTGGTGCTTGATGCTCCTTTCAAATAAATATTGAAGGTCTTATTCTGATGACATGATGATTAGGGATGTAACGATTCACCGATATGCTTCGGTTCCAGGTTCAAATGTTTAAGATAAGAGCGCATCGGTCTGCAGGATCCCAAACCGATCCAAATGTAGCATGCATTGGTCAGAAAATAGACTCAAACAAATAGCCATTTCACAATTTGTTTAGCTCAAATTACTTTCTTTCTACCTTCCGAAAATACCTATCATCTTTTGTGACAACTGCGTCCTCTCCTTCAGTGTCGCACTAAGCATGTAATTATGTTGAAAGTCATTGATCTACAAGTCATTTTGCATGCCAAACAACCACAGGCAATATCAGTAGTCTTTAGAGGCCATGCAATTCAGTACTCATCTCGAAAACAAAAGCAATTTAGGTCAAAAGAGTCTATACCAACAAAGGAAATAGAAGGTCTAACAGAACAGACAGATAGCAATAGAAATTGTAACATAGAGGCTCAGAATAAATTAGAGGAAAAACAAAAACAAATTGAGAAACTTATTCAAGAAAGAGCAAGTGTAATATATTATAAAAATAAAGCAAACTGGATGGAATATGGGGGAAAATGCACCAAATTCTTTTTAATCTTCAAAATAGAAATGCTACCAAAAAGAATTTACTGAAACTGGTTACAAATGACGGAGTCACCCATGATTCACCAAATTATATTTTGAAGGAGGAAGTAAAGTACTCTAAGCATATGTTTTCGTTTCAGTCGCCTCCATCTCCTCTAACTGAAACTTATTGTAGAGATTTTTTCTATTGATAATGTAAAATGAACAGCCATACAGAAAGACATGTGAAGGTGAAATTACAGAGGAGGAACTTCTGGATGCAAGTAAAGACGTTAAAGAAGTCCGGGAAAACTCCAGGGTTGGATGGCATACCAGTCGAGGTATACCAAACCTTTTTTGATATACTCAGAGGACCGTTATTAGCATGTTTTAACCACTCCTATGTAAATGGTAGATTATCAGACACTCAAGAAGAAGGTCTGATTACATTATTACTGAAACAGGAAACAAGTGGAAAATATAAAGATCCAGTCCATTTAAAAAATTGAAGGCCCCTTACACTTCAGTGTTGTGATGCAAAAATTCTAGCAAAATGTATAATGCATTAAATTAAAAAGGTATTGTCGGACATTATTCATTCTAATCAGACAGGTTTTTTACATGGACGATACATTGGAGATAATATAAGGCAAGTACTGGAAACATTAGAACACTATAAAAAATCTGTGAAACCAGGCCTGCTATTCATAGCAGACTTTGAAAAGGCATTTGATAAAGGACGACGTGGGGTTTGTATATAAATGCCTGGAGCATTTCAATTTTGGAGAATCTCTTATAAAATGGGTTAAAATCATGTATAGTAACCCTAGGTGTAAAATAGTAAATAATGGCTATTTCTCAGAAAGTTTTAAACTGTCAAGAGGAGTGAAACAAGGTTGTCCACTATCGGCATATCTATTTATTATGGCCATCGAAATGTTAGATATTAAAATCAGATCCAACAATAAAATCAAGGGATTAGAAATCCAGGGCTTTAAAAAAAAGTTGTCATTGTACGCTGATGATTCATGTTTTCTTTTAAATCCACAACTTGAATCCCTCCACAGCCTCATAGAGGATCTTGATACATTTTCTAACCTTTCTGGATTACAACCAAATTATGATAAATGTACTATATTATTTTTTACATTACCATGTACCAATAAAATGGTCTGATGGTGATGTGGATACACTCGGAATACATATCCCAAATGAAATAAATGATCTCACACCAATACATTTTAATAGAAAGTTAGCAAAAAATAGATAAGATCTTGATACCATGGAAAGGTAAATACCTGTCAATTTGTGGAAAAATCACCCTGATTAACTCTTAAGTATTATCCCAGTTTACCTATTTGCTTAATAATTGGTTAAAGAAAATCGTGATAAATAAAAAAGTATACCAGTTTAATTTAAGGAACAAAGGATTGACAGCCATCCCATATACAGTGGGGGGAAAAGTATTTAGTCAGCCACCAATTGTGCAAGTTCTCCCACTTAAAAAGATGAGAGAGGCCTGTAATTTTCATCATAGGTACACGTCAACTATGACAGACAAAATGAGAAAGAAAAATCCAGAAAATCAAATTGTAGGATTTGTAATGAATTTATTGGTGGAATTTATTGGTGGAAAATAAGTATTTGGTCAACAACAAAAGTTTCTCAATACTTTGTTATATACCCTTTGTTGGCAATGACACAGGTCAAACGTTTTCTGTAAGTCTTCACAAGGTTTTCACACACTGTTGCTGGTATTTTGGCCCATTGCTCCATGCAGATCTCCTCTAGAGCAGTGATGTTTTGGGGCTGTCGCTGGGCAACACAGACTTTCAACTCCCTCCAAAATATTTTCTATGGGGTTGAGATCTGGAGACTGGCTAGGCCACTCCAGGACCTTGAAATGCTTCTTACGAAGCCACTCCTTTGTTGCCCGGGCGGTGTGTTTGGGATCATTGTCATGCTGAAAGACCCAGCCACGTTTCATCTTCAATGCCCTTGCTTTCAATGCCCATCATTCTTTCCTTTACACGGATCAGTCGTCCTGGTCCCTTTGCAGAAAAAACAGCCCCAAAGCATGATGTTTCCACCCCCATGCTTCACAGTAGTTATGGTGTTCTTTGGATGTAACTCAGCATTCTTTGTCCTCCAAACACGACGAGTTGAGTTTTTACCAAAAAGTTATATTTTGGTTTCATCTGACCATATGACATTCTCCCAATCCTCTTCTGGATCATCCAAATGCACTGTAGCAAACTTCAGACGGGCCTGGACATGTACTGGCTTAAGCAGGGGGACACATCTGGCACTGCAGGATTTGAGTCCCTGGCGGTGTAGTGTGTTACTAATGGTAGGCTTTGTTACTTTGGTCCCAGCTCTCTGCAGGTCATTCACTAGGTCCCCCGTGTGGTTCTGGGATTTTTGCTCACCGTTCTTGTGATCATATTGACCCCACGGGGTGAGATCTTGCGTGGAGCCCCAGATCGAGGGAGATTATCAGTGGTCTTGTATGTCTTCCATTTCCTAATAATTGCTCCCACAGTTGATTTCTTCAAACCAAGCTGCTTACCTATTGCAGATGCAGTCTTCCCAGCCTGGTGCAGGTCTACAATTTTGTTTCTGGTGTCCTTTGACAGCTCTTTGGTCTTGGCCATAGTGGAGTTTGGAGTGTGACTGTTTGAGGTTGTGGACAGGTGTCTTTTATACTGATAACAAGTTCAAACAGGTGCCATTAATACAGGTAACGAGTGGAGGACAGAGGAGCCTCTTAAAGAAGAAGTTACAGGTCTGTGAGAGCCAGAAATCTTGCTTGTTTGTAGGTGACCAAATACTTATTTTCCACCATAATTTGCAAATAAATTCATTACAAATCCTACAATGTGATTTTCTGGATTTTTTTTTCTCAATTTGTCTGTCATAGTTGACGTGTACCTATGATGAAAATTACAGGCCTATCTCATCTTTTTAATTGGGAGAACTTGCACAATTGGTGGCTGACTAAATACTGTTGGGAAGAGATTTTTGACGTACCGATTCCATGGCATAGTGTTTATGAACTGATATGCAAAACAACGCCGTATTCAAAACTTAGAATTTTTCAATTTAAATTATTATACAAAATTATTGCTACCAATATAATGTTATTTATATGGGGAATACAATCTTCCCAGCACTGCAGATGTTGCTGCGAAGAGACAGAATCATTAGATCATTTGTTTTGGTACTGTCCATTTGTAGCTTGTTTTTGGACACAGGTCCAGGAATGGCTAAAGGATTGCAATATTTACCTGGAGCTAACCCTGCAGATAGCACTACTGGGTGATCTGAAAAGTCATAGTCAATCGATCAATAATATAATAATACTTTTAGCAAAAATGTTTATTTTCAATTTACAATCTGTATAAAGAATGAGAATAGAAGGGTACTTTTGTAAAACATCACAGTACAGTTGAAAAATATATGGCAAATAGACATCCAATACGGATGGTGTTAAGCGATAGGTGGGAGGTGTTGAATGGAGTTGAAGGATGGGACTAATAACAACTAATAACAACTAATAACAACAAGATAACTAATGTAAAGCATACTGTGTCCATAATAAGTATATACAGTGGGGGAAAAAGGTATTTAGTCAGCCACCAATTGTGCAAGTTCTCCCAATTAAAAAGATAAGAGAGGCCTGTAATTTTCATCATAGGTACACGTCAACTATGACGGACAAAATTAGAAAAAAAAATCCAGAAAATCACATTGTAGGATTTTTAATGAATTTATTTGCAAATTATGGTAGAAAATAAGTATTTGGTCAATAACAAAAGTTTCTCAATACTTTGTTATATACCCTTTGTTGGCAATGACACAGGTCAAACGTTTTCTGTATGTCTTCACAAGGTTTTCACACACTGTTGCTGGTATTTTGGCCCATTCCTCCATGCAGATCTCCTCTAGAGCAGTGATGTTTTGGGGCTGTCGCTGGGCAACACAGACTTTCAACTCCCTCCAAAGATTTTCTATGGGGTTGAGATCTGGAGACTGGCTAGGCCACTCCAGGACCTTGAAATGCTTCTTACGAAGCCACTCCTTCGTTGCCCGGGCGGTGTGTTTGGGATCATTGTCATGCTGAAAGACCCAGCCACGTTTCATCTTCAATGCCCTTGCTGATGGAAGGAGGTTTTCACTCAAAATCTCACGATACATGGCCCCATTCATTCTTTCCTTTACACGGATCAGTCGTCCTGGTCCCTTTGCAGAAAAACAGCCCCAAAGCATGATGTTTCCACCCCCATGCTTCACAGTAGGTATGGTGTTCTTTGGATGCAACTCAGCATTCTTTGTCCTCCAAACACGACGAGTTGAGTTTTTACCAAAAAGTTATATTTTGGTTTCATCTGACCATATGACATTCTCCCAATCCTCTTCTGGATCATCCAAATGCACTCTAGCAAACTTCAGACGGACCTGGACATGTACTGGCTTAAGCAGGGGGACACGTCTGGCACTGCAGGATTTGAGTCCCTGGCAGCGTAGTGTGTTACTGATGGTAGGCTTTGTTACTTTGGTCCCAGCTCTCTGCAGGTCATTCACTAGGTCCCCCCGTGTGGTTCTGGGATTTTTGCTCACCGTTCTTGTGATCATTTTGACCCCACGGGGTGAGATCTTGCGTGGAGCCCCAGATCGAGGGAGATTATCAGTGGTCTTGTATGTCTTCCATTTCCTAATAATTGCTCCCACAGTTGATTTATTCAAACCAAGCTGCTTACCTATTGCAGATTCAGTCTTCCCAGCCTGGTGCAGGTCTACAATTTTGTTTCTGGTGTCCGTTGACAGCTCTTTGGACTTGGCCATAGTGGAGTTTGGAGTGTGACTGTTTGAGGTTGTGGACAGGTGTCTTTTATACTGATAACAAGTTCAAACAGGTGCCATTAATACAGGCAATGAGTGGAGGACAGAGGAGCCTCTTAAAGAAGAAGTTACAGGTCTGTGAGAGCCAGAAATCTTGCTTGTTTGTAGGTGACCAAATACTTATTTTCCACCATAATTTGCAAATAAATTAATTCAAAATCCTACAATGTGATTTTCTAAATTTTGTTTTCTCAATTTGTCTGTCATAGTTGACGTGTACCTATGATGAAAATTACAGGCCTCTCTCATCTTTTTAAGTGGGAGAACTTGCACAATTGGTGGCTGACTAAATACTTTTTTTCCCCACTGTAGGTTATAGGTTGAGAGCTTTTGTGAAAGAGCACAGTTAGAAAGATATGGCATATACAAGCAAACAGGATGGACATCATGAAAATGATCGGAGAGGTTGAGGGTAGAGGAAGTTCAGGAGTAAAAACAAACAAAATATAATTATTGTAAATTTGACTGTGTCCATAAAATGTATATAGTATGTATAAGCTGGAAGTAGAGGCCTAAGCATTGTTGTTCACTAGTTTACTCCAATTAGGGAAGGGGTGGTGGGGTTGGAAAGTA
This sequence comes from Coregonus lavaretus, assembly GCF_964263955.1. Lineage (NCBI taxonomy): Eukaryota > Metazoa > Chordata > Actinopteri > Salmoniformes > Salmonidae > Coregonus > Coregonus lavaretus. The sequence continues at coordinate 16,682,949 of NC_140024.1, forward strand.
ATGACGGGAAATACATTTTTTTAAAGGATATGTATATATATGTATGTATATGTATTTATATGTATGTATGTGTATATGTATGTGAGGGCGGCAGGTAGCTTAGTGGGTAAGAGCGTTGTGCCAGTAACCGAAAGGTCGCTGGTTCTAATCCCCGAGCCGACTAGGTGAAAAATCTGTCGATGTGCCCTTGAGCAAGGCACTTAACCCTAATTGCTCCTGTAAGTCGCTCTGGATAAGAGCGTCTGCTAAATAAAAAATAAAATAAAAAAAAAATAAAAAAAATATGTGTATGTACTGTGCCTTGCAAAAGTATTCATCCACCTTGGCGTTTTTCCTCTTTTGTTGCATTACAACCTGTCATTTATATAGATTTTTATTTGGATTTCATGTAGTGGACATACACAAAATAGTCCAAATTGTTTCAAAAAAATTCAAAAAAATAAATAACGGAAAAGTGGTGCGTGCATATGTATTCACCCCCTTTGCTATGAAGCCCCTAAATAAGATCTGGTGCAACCAATTACCTTCAGAAGTCACATAATTAGTTAAATAAAGTCCACTTGTGTGCAATCTAAGTGTCACATGATCTATCACATGATCTCGGTATATATACACCTGTTCTGAAAGGCCCCAGGGTCTGCAACACGACTAAGCAAGGGGCACCACCAAGCAAGCGGCACCATGAAGACCAAGGAGCTCTCCAAACAGGTCAGGGACAAAGTTGTGGAGAAGTACAGATCAGGGTTGGGTTATAAAAAAATATCCGAAACTTTGAACATCCCATGGAGCACTATTAAATCCATTATTAAAAAATGGAAAGAATATGGCACCACAACAAACCTGCAAAGAAAGGGCCACCCACCAAAAAACCCACGGACCAGGCAAGGAGGGCATTAATCAGAGAGGCAACAAAGAGACCAAAGATAACCCTGAAGGAGCTGCAAAGCTCCACAGCGGAGATTGGAGTATCTGTCCATAGGACCACTTTAAGCCGTACACTCCACAGAGCTGGGCTTTATGGAAGAGTGGCCAGAAAAAAAGGCATTGCTTAAAGAAAAAAATAAGCAAACACATTTGGTGTTCGCCAAAACGCATGTGGGAGACTCCCCAAACATATGGAAGAAAGTACTCTGGTCAGATGAGACTAAAATTGAGATTTTTGACCATCAAGGAAAATGCTATGTCTGGCGCAAACCCAACACCTCTCATCACCCTGAGAACACCATCCCCACAGTGAAGCATGGTGGTGGCAGCACAGAAGCAAAGAGGTTCACCTTCCAGCAGGACAATGACCCTAAGCATATTGCTAAAGCAACACTCGAGTGGTTTAAGGGGAAACATTTAAATGTCTTGGAATGGCCTAGTCAAAGCCCAGACCTCAATCCAATTAAGAATCTGTGGTATGACTTAAAGATTGCTGTACACCAGCGGAACCCATCCAACTTGAAGGAGCTGGAGCAGTTTTGCCTTGAAGAATGGGCAAAAATCCCAGTGGCTAGATGTGCCAAGCTTATAGAGACATACCCCAAGAGACTTGCAGCTGTAATTGCTGCAAAAGGTGGCTCTACAAAGTATTGACTTTGAGGGGGTGAATAGTTATTAGTCTTATTTCTTGTTTGTTTCACAATAAAACATATTTTGCATCTTCAAGGTGGTAGGCATGTTGTGTAAATCAATTGATACAAACCCCCAAAAAATCTATTTTAATTCCAGGTAGTAAGGCAACAAAATAGGAAAAATGCCAAGGGGGTGAATACTTTCGCAAGCCACTGTATATATATATATATATATATATATATATATATATATATATATATATATTTGCGAGAAAAAAAACATATGGGGGATTGGAAGTGATGCAGACAATTACGTTGATGGAAGTTACAATCTATCTGCAACATTAAAGCTGATCTACCCCCATAAAAATAAGATATCAGTAGTATAGTCAAACTGCGCGCTGTGTGCAGCTTTGCACACTGACCAACGAGAAGTGGGCCTATTCCTGATCTGGTACATCTGCGTGTCACCTTCAGCATTCAAATGTTTATAAAATGGCTTGCATAATACTCAACTTTATTTGTTGAGTGACAACCAATGTTATTTTCTTGGCTATTTTTTATCCAATAGCTGTTGAAAATTGTGTTTTACCAGAAAGAAAAGTAGCCTAAGCTACCGCAGGAGACAACTCTCATCTGGCTATAGGTAGGCTACATGCTGATCGGGGCTTACGTTAGATTTTATTTTGATTGTTCAGGTTCACCATCAGCAATAGTTTGGGTAATTTTGCTTGAAACAATCAGTTGACTTAGTATACCTGACACCTACTACCATACCCCGATCAAAGGCACTTCAATATTTTGTCTTGCCCATTCACTCTCTGAATGGCACAGATACACAATCCATGTCTCAAGGCTTAAAAATCCTTCTTTAACCTGTCTCCTCCCCTTCTTCTTCACTAAACGCAAAAAGTAATTTTTATGTGCACTACGTCATCACGCACAGCCTTTTATCATAACAAGTCAATTTGATGGAAACACATCTCTGGTGGGAAAATGCACATATTGTTTTTAATGCGGATTTTAAGAATATTCACGTGAAAATGTGTCAGCAATTGATGGAAACCTAGCTTACATTAAAGGAATTAGTGTGTGGTTTCTATTGCTTGTGCCAAAAGTTGATTTTATCAGAATATAGAGCACACCCTCACAACGGTGTGGCTTTTCGATTCAATTTATATAAATAATGATTTATTATAATTGAAACAGAATTGGCTCTGGATTCTTATGAAAGAACTTTCACAAATTGGTTCGCATGTTTCTGCAAGCATGTACAGTATGTGTGTGTGATGGTGTAGACTTATAGAGATACTGTATATTACTCTTCATGTTTCAGACATGTTTGAACCTAGAAAATAAATAGTTAATATTACCTTTGACACAGAACAGAAACATATATTGTTTTGGTGAAAACTGCAGATTTTAAGGACTTGGCTGCTCACGACAAACGACTGAACCACATAACTATGGATAATTATCACAACATCCATAACATTTAGCAACTAAGCATTTCATTAAGGTCCTGCACATATTTTCTTTAAAGTCCCTTTGATTGTGTTTGACTTGAGCAATAACCAAAGCCGTTGGACCGCAGTCTATCTGTGCTCGCCTGTAACTCAAACCAACACTGCTTACGTTCAATGCGGCATCTGGCTTTCCCATTACATTTGAGGCTGGCTTTTTGAGGTGCCTCTCAAATGTGTTGGAATTAAATTAAAACCTGCCTAGGCAAACTGGACATTTTCCAAGACTGCATTTCACACACCATAAACACTACAGAAATGTTGAAACATATCATAACCTAAAAGGCTGCAGCCAAGATTTTCAGATTTGCCAGGCAGCATCGTGCATTTAAAGATCCCCCCAAAAATAACAAGCTGTTTTGCATTTGAAAGAAAATGGGAGGCACTGAATTCCTCTGAATTTATGGTTGTGGAAATCAAAAGTTATATTTTTTCGTATTTTACATCTTTACAATATTTCAAATTGACTTTAAGATTGCTGCAGTCATGCAGGCTAGACAACTCTCTGGATGCATGTGAATACATTACTGTAAATGATGACTGCAATTACTAAAATCCACACAAATGAGAAAAAGTAGATATTTCTCATAGGAAAGTAATTGAGATGTAAATGCAGAGTTAATGTATACAGTAGTCTGACTTCCTTGCATACGCTCCAGGACCCTGTTATTGGAGCATTGTCATAATCCTCTGTTTCAATTAACACCAAAGCGTACGTGGTGCGCTGCACACCAAACATCTGATTACATTTCTTCAGCTTGTTTATGCTATGTACAATTCAATCAGATTAACTAGACGATAGTGGGAGAAAAAAAGATTAGCCACACAGCATCTCCAAAACCACCGTAGGTCACACACAATGTATTCATGTAAAACCCAAAACCACCGTAGGTCACACACAATGTATTCATGTAAAACCCAAAACCACCGTAGGTCACACACAATGTATTCATGTAAAACCCAAAACCACCGTAGGTCACACACAATGTATTCATGTAAAACCCAAAACCACCGTAGGTCACACACAATGTATTAATGTAAAACCCCAAAACCACCGTAGGTTCACACACAATGTATTCATGTAAAACCCAAAACCACCGTAGGTCACACACAATGTATTCATGTAAAACCCAAAACCACCGTAGGTCACACACAATGTATTCATGTAAAACCCAAAACCACCGTAGGTTCACACACAGTGTATTCATGTAAAACCCAAAACCACCGTAGGTCACACACAATGTATTCATGTAAAACCCAAAACCACCGTAGGTCACACACAATGTATTCATGTAAAACCCAAAACCACCGTAGGTCACACACAATGTATTCATGTAAAACCCAAAACCACCGTAGGTCACACACAATGTATTCATGTAAAACCCAAAACCACTGTAGGTTCACACACAATGTATTCATGTAAAACCCAAAACCACCGTTGGTCACACACAATGTATTCATGTAAAACCCAAAACCACCGTAGGTCACACACAATGTATTCATGTAAAACCCAAAACCACTGTAGGTCACACACAATGTATTCATGTAAAACCCCAAACCACCGTAGGTCACACACAATGTATTCATGTAAAACCCAAAACCACCGTAGGTTCACACACAATGTATTCATGTAAAACCCAAAACCACTGTAGGTCACACACAATGTATTCATGTAAAACCCAAAACCACCGTAGGTCACACACAATGTATTCATGTAAAACCCAAAACCACCGTAGGTCACACACAATGTATTCATGTAAAACCCCAAAAACGTGTGTCTACGAACCACAAAGCACAGACTGTTTTGAGGTACATTTCTCAACAGAGAGGCCCCAATCTGGCATCCAAATCCTCCAAATCCACTCATAATGCCGTAATATCAAATAGGGTTATCAAATTGAGGTTCACATCAGGTTTGCCCTCTGGCAAAGTCCTAAAAACAAATGCTTCTTAAGCCCCAAAGTCCATGTCAAATAACCACAAGCTGTGCCCAAGCCATTTTACAGTAAAACCATCGTCTCGTTTGCGGCTCAAGCAAAACTGGTGTACGATGTGTGAGCAGATATGATTATATAACATAATAAGATAACAAATCTTTTAAAACTAAGCAGGGGGGACAGAGTGCCCATTCAGAACCATGGCCCGTCTTATTATTCCTCTCCAAATGTAATCCTGTCGGACAATAAACAACATAAATGCTTTTAATAGGATTAAAGGCCTGTGAAATATGTCTGGAGGGGAGGAGAGAGACTAGAGACACTATTTTACTTAAGCACGGTTAAACACACAAAAGCAAAGCATCCGTAGAAAGTGAGTTTGAGGCTCTGGGCTGGAGGTGTCCATGCCCAGTGGTTCTCCAAATAGAGGCTCATGGATAACACCTCGGCTTGGCTGGGTCAGGGCTAAACACTGGGATGTGGCTTGAAATATCACTGCAGGGTTTACTTGGTAGGTCACTAGAACATTCCTGAAGATTCAAAAAAGGTCAGTCTTTTAGGGGTAAGTAGTAGGAAAATCATCTCTTATTTGTCATCTGAATATGTTTTATTTTTTTACTTGCCCTGTTATCAAACTGACTTCAACTAGTCAATATTCATGATTTTTCAAAAATTCACACAACTGCCACTTTACAGTACAGCATTGGTTATGGACATGTACCATTAACAGTCTCACATTGGTACTACCATATTTGCCTTGGCAGTAGACCTGTCTCTCCATGTGAGGTTATGTGGCTCCGTGGAGAGGTCCAGAACTACTGACAGCCAGCAATATGCGGGTACAGTCATATTTACACACATTGGCATACAGTGTGTAAGTGAAAGAACCTTTTACAGTGGGCAGGAAAGACAAAGCTGAAAGCAGAAATGAAAGAAGGAGAGAGGACAACCATAATTCTAGCTGTCACTTTACATTAGGGCAGATATTACTCCATAGTACACACACAACACTTCCCTGTAATGGATTACAGACCAGGCCAGGGTGTTTGATGAACGGTCTCGTGCCTCCCTTCCACAGGACCACCTACCCAGCCTGGAAAACAGGTCACGCACCTGGAAGTGGTCAGGGTGGCTAACGCTAACAAACGATGGGTGATTAAGAGTGGCCTTTACCCAAGACCTGGGCCAACACCACCCGGGCCAAGAGGAAGGGAGGTGTGTGTGTTACATACCACCTTTCAAATACACCCCCACCCACAGACTAACTCCTGTTTGCCTTGGAGGCGAGGGGATCCAGAGCCTAGATGAGGGAGGACAGGAGGGATACATCCCTAGTGTCATTACAATAGTCTTGACAAGTAATATACTGGATAAAGACACATTCTGTGAAGTACATATAGGTAAAAATGAAGGCCCTATCAGTTCTTTAAAAACACATATGATATGATATACAAGCATTTCGCTACACCCGCAATAACATCTGCTAAATATGTGTATGTGACCAATATACATCTTTCCAGATTTTTCCACAAGGTATAGTGGACACCCCCCATCTCAAAAAAAGCTCCAAACTAAATGTACTGTGCTCCTCCAGGGTGATTCCTTATGTTCTCCACTGAAAGTCAACGATGGATGTACAGTATGTGAAGGTGTGCTATTCCTGTGGTGTGGAGGAGTGCTCAGATGATTGAGGCTCAGACCGAACACACACACCCAGACACGCATAGACACACACACACACACATATTCACGTGCACACACACATGCACACACAGCAGGCCCCCCCATGGGGCGACTCGCCACTATAAACCCCCATGGCCTGCACTTTAATACCCGTGACTGATCCCCAAAAGGACTCTCCCTGCCAAGAGGAGGAAGGGAAGACCCTGCATGTGTGAAATATATGCTCCACTCATGGATATTCACCATGTATTGAGTTAAATCCACAGTCATTACTCCTTGGATCCTAAGTAATACAAGGGAGTCTTAACCCTTTCACTTTAGTAAATCCTGCCACTTGCATTGAAGTCATATTATCTGCCATCCAACCCCTTCTGGTATTTTCTGTGCAAATTATGTTCTGCAAAAAGAAAGTGCGGAAGAAATAGAGGGATGAGAGAAAGAGGGATGAGTTGGAAAATGGAGGAAAGATTGCCTTTCAATTGGACAAACATGTTTCCAATTGTTTGTGCTGTAGATCACATTGTGCTGCACAATGCCTCTACTCCCATCAACCTGCAGTCTACTGACACCTCCCACTGTGACACATTCATTATAAGTTCCTGTATACAGGCCTATCCCTGGCCATGAATACATAATGGCCCAAAATGAGTCATATTCACAGAACCGATGCCCAGCAGTGAATAAATACAACCTATCCATCACACACGGACCGGTGAAACATTTATGAGAGTCTGGAGAGGGAAGGGGGAGGAGGGGGGCTGGGGTAGGGCTAGCCAAAGGGGTGACGGGAAATTATTAGGCTTTATTTTAAGAAAGTGGGTGGGCAAGGGCCATCACAATGCCATACTAACGTCCTCCATGGTTGAAGAGGGAGGGACAGGCGGTAACAAAAGGAAAGCGACAGTAGGTGTTGTTTCAAGAATCAAACATTTTTCTAGCCTCCTGAGCGGCGCAGGGTCTAAAGCACTGCATCGCAGTGCTAGAAGCGTCACTACAGACCCATGTTCAATCCCGGGCTGTGTCGCAGCCGACCGCGACAGGGGAGACCCTTGTGGCAGGCCGAGAGCATGCACTCTGACTTCAGTCGCCAGCTGTACGGTGTTTCCTCCGACACATTGGTGCGGCTGACTTCCGGGTTAAGCGAGCAGTGTGTCAAGAAGCAGAGCGGCTTGGCGGGGTCGTGTTTTGGAGGACGCATGGCTCTCCACCTTTGCCTCTCCCGAGTCCGTACGGGAGTTGCAGAGATGGGACAAGACTGTAACTACAAATTGGATATCACGAAAATAAGAATTTAACATTTTCCCATTGTGAAACAGAGACAAATATAAATAAAGAAGGTTGCTAAATCTATATTTTCCTATTGGAGTGGAAAATATATTGTTGACACTAGAACCGCCTGGCCTTTCAGCATATAAGTACCCGCTACAGAACATTGCCGGGCGTCTCCTTTAGCATATGCATCAGATGCATATCAACCTGCAAGGTGCGCAAACATGCTTGATAAATAAATGCTTGATAATTAACGCATAAACTATTGTAAATAATGAATTGCATGAAGAAATATTCATGGAAATATATAAATTTAAAAAAATAACAACAATAGTTATTTGTTTAGATAGAGTCAAGGATATGTTTTGTATAATTCTACAAAGTCCTAGAAAAAACGTAGGCCTATAGCCCATTTAGTTTCCCTTACAATAAAAACATTACAGTGAAATCCATTTGATCAACTTCATTTGTAGATTCGATTAGTAATAGAATTATAGTAATGAATAGTTACAGCTTCTTTTGACAAAGTAGAAAGGAAAAGGATGATATTAATAACCAGCCAGGTGTTCAGGTGAAATGATTTGCTGTATTCCTAAACAAAAGCACCAGTGCATGAACAATTGTAAAGGATGAATTGCATAAAGAAATATTAGTGGAAATATATTCATGACAAGATATAAAAACAGTCATTTGTTGATTGTATCAGACACTGTATTGTGCCCTTATACCCTTGCCTTTACACATGAATCAATCGCGTCTCCCCTTTATGCTTCGGGGCTTTGTGTGAGAAAGCCCCACAAACAAATCGGTTGCACTGCATACAGTTTTCATGGGCCTTGTTTCGTGTGCACCTGCCGACTTGACATTGTGTCTTCTTTTTCCCGAGTGGGAGCTGTGGTGCTTGGGGAAGAGGGAGAGCAGGACCTGGTGCCTTGTGGTTCTCACAAAGCTCACATGCCAGATCCAATGGGATGCATGGTGCTGAGGATGCAAACACTCTTATTTCTTTTACATCTGTACACCGTGAGTATTACTTTACCACTCTCCATCACTGATGTGGAGTACAGCTCCGCTGGTATGTTTGTTTTGCGCAGAGGGGGGCAGCTCCCGCCTTTGTTTGTTCACTGTTCAGAGCAGGCTAGTCTTCTCTGCAATCAACTTGTCTGCCAGGGAAATTGATGTGAAGAAGTTGTCCATGGTCACATTTCTGCTTTTGCCCATGTAAGGCTCCACGAGTCTCAAAACCACAGTCTCAGACAGTCGCTCACCCACTGGCCTGGTTTCATCTTTCCCCAGACATTGGCGGCTAACCAAAACTTAACTGAAGTCACAGGCACCGTTATCAGTTTCCATCTGGTTTCTATCGCCAATTCATACATTGACGACAGAATAGCATATTTTAATTTTACGTTTATTATGTTACTCGTTTTTTCTTAGTAGCCAGAGCAATGCTGCCGCGTGAGTAGTCATGTGCTGAATGCATGGACAGCACGGATATTCTTGGAATTAGTGAAATTTGGAAAAAGAGCTGCACCTCTTGAATTTTGAGAGTTATTTGACAAAGGTAAGTGTCATAGAAACTGCAGAATATGCTTTCAGATACTATATAGAAATCACAATGTTTTACCTGCATGAGACTCTGAAGGAGGATTTGATAAAGAGATGCTCCTTTCCCTGCATCTGTCAATTACAAGATGTGCCCATCTCTTCATGTACAATTTAACAAATGATAGGCCTAATATTGTGACTCATCAGATTATTGTCAATTTAATCTTGTCTATAGGCTAACTCTTATTATGTGTGAAATTAGTTTAGGTGTAGTTTCGATGGGCCGTCTATGCATCGTTTGTGTCCCACTCATCAAGTCAAGGATATGTTTTGCAATACTGCAACACATAGCATGTTTTCATTTCCCTTACAATACATTTGATTAGTAATAGAGTTACAGTAAATCAACCTCTTCACCCTCATCATTCAGTTAGGCCTAATTTAAATCTGATTGTGAAGTAACTTGCACAAGTATTGCATATTCCATTCATTTGTCATTCTTTCAATGGACTGGCATCGTTTGCTTCACTGGATAGAGTCAAGTATAAGTTTTGCATTATTCTAAAGGCCTACTGCAACATATAGCATGTTTTTGATTCCCTTACAATACATTTGATCAGTAATAGAGTTATAGTAAATTAAACAGTCCTGTAACCGCTTCTTTTCACAAAGTAAAACGTAAAAGAGAATGGTGTCAACCTGCAAGGTGCACGGTCAAATTATTAAAATGAGCGCCAATGCTGATAAATAGACATAAAACAAACTAATCATTAAACTATTGTTGTTCTAAATTAAGGCCTAATTTAAATTCAATTGTGAAGTAAGGTGCACAATTATCGCCCATTCATCCATTTGTCATTCATTCAGTGAGGAGAGAGAGACGCATTAGCGCCTGGCTGGGTACCAACGTCCTACAGCACATTGTCTTGGCAGATTAAGTTAGGAATAGGTGTGAAAAAAACAGGTAAAAAGGCTGTAAATACTTTTCTATTTGTGATTTCAAAATTCTGGTAAATGAGCAGTGTAAAATACAAACATTTAAGAAAAGTCAGGGATTTTTTATTTACAAAATCAAAACGTGTGTGGCTGTTGGCCTATGGCGGTTCTAGTGTTAAGGCCTCTGTGTGTGGTGTAACACACTCCTAAAGACATGGAAACATGCACTGGAACAGAGGAGGCCATTTGTCACTGCTGCCCCTGTAGAGGGGGGGGGGGGGGGGGGGGGGGGATTGCTACAGGTTGAAAAATGGTCCTGCTGAAACGTTTCAGATGTCTGAGTAATGACACCCTATAAAAGCTAAGCTGTCTATAAAGTCACCTAATCAGAAATCAAGCCACATAATTGGCTGTGTTCCTACAATGGGAGGCGGTTAAGGTTTTAGTAAGTGGAACTGCCATAACAATATATTTAATAGAGGGTCCCAGAGGTTCAGAGGTGCCCTATTTGGAATAAAAGCTGGATTTTATTCATTCATCTCTACTGTCATAATCCTCCTTCTTTTCTCCCTGTCTTGAAAGACAACCTTTCAACCTACCTTTAGATGAGTAATCACTGTCAGGAATACAAGTTCATCCCTGCATTGTGTCTTCTCATCTCTCTGGTTAGTTGTGACATATAACTTACCTGTCTGGTGTAATGTTCTGACATTCCAGAATCCAATTATCACTCTTGACTTGAGCTGTAGCAGACTTTTCATCCCCTGCACTGTCAGGTGAGTTTGACACTGGGGATTCATGGGCATCTTTTTAGTGTTGTTTGTTTGGCTCAGACCTGTGGAGGAGAATGAACCAGGTGGTCATCAGCAGTGTGACCAGAAGATGAAAAGACAGAAAAGCCAAGCACTGGATTACAACCCACATGGAAAAAGAACGCAGGAGGCCAGAAACCTACTGAAGACCCCACTCTGCAAGAACTTAGTAAAGCAGGGATCTTCTGCGAAGAGGCAAAAGCCCTCGAACAGCAAAGAATGAGGTGGAGAGCCATGGTGGACACCCAATGCTCCCAAAAAGGCCTAAGAGGACTAAGCTAAGGTAAGTCAAGTCATCCCTACATTTCCTCAATCCTTTTCCATCATCATCCTTAAAGCAAACACTACTCATCCCTCTCTACTGCAAGCAACCCACTACTCCTCTCCATCACTCCCCGGCCTACTCACCGCCAACCCACTCCTCCGTCCTTCTTCTTCCATCTATTTGGCCAAGACATCCCCACCCAGCCCCCCGAACCCTGCTTCTCCTCTCTCTGTTTATGCTCCTCCTGCTCATCATGTCTGTTAAGTCAGCATAACATTTTATGACACCTGGTTATTAAAAAACAGTTTCTATTATGTGCGAGGGGAAGTGGAAATGGCTATGCTCATACAAGGTAATTAGGGGCGAGCAGGAGAGGGGATATTTATGAATGCAGGGGGAGAGCAGAGGGAGAGAGCAGGGGAATTGGTGGGTAATGTCCTGCTGTCAGTAACACTTTTCTCCTTAACTCTAAACACAACACAGTTAACGTGGGAATGGCTCTAACTCTAATTTGTGATTCACGATTCCCATGAATCAGTTCACATTCATTTAGCTCATTTCTGAGATAAGTGAATGATGCACCTTACGAGGCTTCTATTCATGAAAGTAGTGCTACTAATGTTTAGGGGAAACAGGATGTACATTTGATTCGGCCTGAATAAAAACAACAAATAGGAAACACAATCACATGTAAAGAGGTTGTATTACTAGGCTAACTGTGCAAAACAGACACACGTGTGTCTTCACCATTGTTTGTAGTCAGTAGAATTACATTGTGATTGCGACTAATATCAAATAGAATTAATGTATTTCCCCAAAAACAGACAACATTCACAGAAAGAAAGAACCATGCATATTATACTTGTAGATTTACTTCAATGTCCAACAAACAACCCAGAGAAAATGTTTTTGTAATATCCTGCTTGGTCAAAAACGACATTAGCTTTTTACAGGGTGTGTTTGGCGTCATTGGCAAAGTCCCGCAGATCTCCAAAGCAGATACATTGAAAACCCATTCTGTTATAGACCCCTGATGTGGTCTGATGTGGTCTGTGTATCTGGTTCTGATATTTGGTGCAGAACTTTGATCCGCTTAGTGACCACAAACCGAGAAAAGCAATCTTCACAGAAACCAAAACTGCAATAATAAGTTGACTTAACCGGACTTGAATAACATGAAAGGAAAGGCCCACTATTTTATGCTATTCAAAGGCAAACAAGTACCTTTAAATATACTGGCCAAGTGAAATAATTGTTGATCAATGTGTGCTGGCTCATCTGTGTTGATTTAGTTCATGAACATACACACACACACACACACACACACACGTTAGTCTTGGCTCTGTAGGCCTGTATGGTCAGAGTTGTGGCTTTTGGCTGTGGCTAGCTGTACTGTGTCAATCCCACTCTCTGTTCACAAGCGTTCAACAATATCTCTGGGTCATCCCCAGAAGGCTTGCAGCTCAATGAATGTTTGAAACTGTAAGGGAAACGAGTGGACGTGGTTCAGACACCTCAGGGAAAAGAAGGGTCTGAGTCTGACACCTCTGGGCGTTATGGGGCCATTCTGGGGCCCAGCTCTGGGCCCTACCAGGGACCACAGATCATCACAGGTCACTGAGAAGTTAGTTGCTTTTCGTTTTTTTTTCTCAGAGCCCAGAGACAAAATGAGGCCTTAACCTTGTAATCTACATGGCGTGTCCCCTGGTAGCACTTCTGGATTTAGTGCTGGGAAATTAGAATTGGGCTGGACTGGGCTGAGAGAGAAAGACAGAAAGAGAGAGAAGTAGACACACAAAGAGAGAGAGAAAGAGAGAAAGAGAACATTAGAGAGAGAGAGAGAGAGAGAGAGAGAGAGAGAGAGAGAGAGAGAGAGAGAGAAGAGAGAGAGAGACAAAGAAAGAGAGAAAGAGAACATTAGAGAGAGAGAGAGAGAGAGAGAGAGAGAGAGAGAGAGAGAGAGAGAGAGAGAGAGAGAGAGAACGAGAGCAAGAGAGAGAGAGAGAGAGAGAGAAAGGAGAGAGAGAGAGAGAGAGAGAGAGAGAGAGAGAGAGAGAGAGAGAGAGAGAGAGAGAGAGAGAGAGAGAGAGAGAGAGAGAGAGAGAGAGAGAGAGAGAGAGAAAGGAGAGAGAGAGAGAGAGAGAGAGAGAGAGAGATACTGATGCTGAACTGAAGTTCTTGGTTGTGAAACTAAAGACCAGAAGTCATAGAGATGTCTCTGCCTGCACAAGAAGAAAAGACCAGAAATTATTACTTGCACTCTATTTATTGAACACAATATTTTCTCAGTCCAAAGTATTTCACATGCAAAGAGATGCAAAAAGTTAAGAATGTTGTTTATTTCAGTTCCATCCAAACCCGTTTCAGGTTGAGTGGCAGGAAGGGATTTAATGTGACACCTCTCCCACTGCCACCTGACATAGTGTGGCTTTGGAGGGAAAATGTTCAGTGCTGCACCTCCACAGAGAGAGAATCTTTCCTATCCTCTAACTGCCTCACAATCAGCCCTCTGTTCCAGGCACAGGGTGGGTCCTACTCCCTCCATCTATGAAAACAACCTAAACTCACACACACACATACACTCAATCACACACACACACACTCCTCCCACGCCCCTCGACCCATTTCCAAAACCACCGCCCCACCGTGGAGCAACAGGACCTACGGGGAACCTAACCCCGCTCCTGCCACTTAACATTACTCCCCTGGCCTATCTGCCTCATTGAAAACACCTGTGTGTGTGTGTGTGTGTGTGTGTGTGTGTGTGTGTGTGTGTGTGTGTGTGTGTGTGTGTGTGTGTGTGTTGTGTGTGTGTGTGTGTGTGTGTGTGGTGCGTGTGTGTGTGTTTGTTTGACGCAAAGGCTGTAATGTGGATGTGAACGTGGGTCTACCGACACACTCCCTCTATTTTTGGGTGTGATTGTGCATACACAGTTCAGCTTCATCAAAGGGCTGAGGGGGTGGGCTGGGTACACCATTCCTGCTCTTTCATAATCCCCCTCCTCCCTCCCCCTCCTTCCTCCCTTCCTCTCTCCCCTTTGCTTTTTTCAGGTCTATTTACACAAGCAGTGGAGTTGAAAGATCTTGATGTAGCTACGGACTGAATATTTATGCTCGGCCATGTTAATAATGTAGCTACAATCAAGTATCACTACAGGGTAGAATACATTGGCTCTCAGTAACTACAGCCAGCCAGACAGACTAGCCAGCCTTCCCAGTGCCATTAACACTACTGCAGCTCCACCACAAGATTAGAACAGAGAGGGGTAAAGATCACCTGGAGAGAGAATAACAACCTTCTCCCATTGTCTGCGATGACACCGTAGGATCCTAATGCATAATGATGAAAATGTTCTGCCACGGTAACGTCTTTGACAAGGTAACATCTTTGCTCCAGTGTAAGAGGCCCATGAGCCAACATATGGTTCAGTGAATTGCGGCCGACATTGACATATCGCGCGTGGAGCTGGAGCGGGACTCAAATCGAGAGGAGGCTCGTCTAAACCACTTACTCTATAGATCATCAGAGACAGGAGAGCTCTCTCCTCTGCTAGTAGGATCTCCCACAGTGAGGTTAGCTCTCTTACAAAGGAACATAGGAGGAGAGTGTGTGTAAGGGGTGACAGGAAGAGTGTTTGTGTGTGTGTGTGTGTGTGTGTGTGTGTGTGTGTGTGTGTGTTTGTGTGTGTGTGTGTGTGTGTGTGTGTGTGTGTGTTATGAAACTAATCTGTACAGGGGACCCTCAGAGTTGGCTTAATAGGTCTTTCTTAGACCACACATGTACACAAGCACACACATACCGGTAAACACACACAACACACACACTAGCTGGCACATGCCAAAACACACAGGGCTTCAGTATTGCCATATCCCCTTTCAGTGACAGAGAGAGACCAAACAAGCCTCAACATTTTCCATGGCTGGGTGCGCTAGCTAAACGCTCTCAGAAGTGACATCTCTTTAAATAAGCTCTTTGATGAGCTGTGTTAAGTAATATAATAATCACAGTGCACCTAGCGCTAGCTAGCCGTGTAGTGCTATACGCTAGTTCCACGCTGCCCTGCCAGGCCTATACCCTCAGGGGAGCTCAACCCAAATAAACATATCTCATTTCTAAAGGCAGAGACTGGTAATGAGGGTACTGCCAGCCAGAACCCCTCTCCTCCTCTATTCCCCCTCTATTCCCCCTCTCCTCTCCTCTCCTCTCTCCTCTCCCCTTTTCTCTCCTACGCTAAAGTGCTCTTCTTGTTAACATTCATGCTCCACAACCGTATGATTGCTGTTGGAGGGGGTTCTGAAGTTTATGCTAGCTGTCTCCGACAAAGGCCGTCCGTCGTCCAGACTGGAGAACACTGGAGGGCTTTGTGTCACTGCTACGTTCCAGACAGACAGACAGACAGACGGACATACAGGAGGGGGCGGGTCACCGTTATGAACACACAAACACACACAGAGGCACGCGTGCCAAACACTTTGATCTTTCACTGATGTCTCTCCACCACCATCAGTCACTCTTGGCATGCACCTAAACTAACAGCAGGAGTGGGTTGAGTTTCTCTACAATTTATAGACACCTCACTCTGAATGACGCTATGCATATAAATAATACACATGGTTACACACACACACACACACACACACACAAACACACACACACACACAAACACACACACACACACACACACACACACACCACCCCAGACCCAGATATAAGCCTACTGTACCCCAATCTCTCTTTCCTCTCCCAGCTCTACAATGGATTGATAAACCTGTCAGGCTGATCAGGAGCACAGAGGTTCAAATGTGTGAATGTCAATGTTGTGTTCCATCGCTTCCAATATTGACATGTAAATACAGAGTACTCATCTCTCACTGTCTCACCGTCTCTCTCTCTGTTTCTCCCCTTTTCTCTCCCTCTCTCCCTCTCTCTCCTGCCACCTCCTCTCCATCTCTCCCTTTCTCCCTTTCACTCCTGCCACCTCCTCTCCATCTCTCCCTCTCTCCCTTTCTCTCCTGCCACCTCCTCTCCATCTCGCCATCTCTCCATCTCTCCATCTCCGTCTGTCTGGATCCACAATGTTCCCATTTCCTCCTTGATAATAAATACCTGAATACAGAAAAGATGCTCCTCAAGTCCTTCCTGTTTATATTAATGTTTTATTTAGTGTTTTGAATTATCATAATCAAAGTACCAATAAAAATAACAAAGTAGAATAAAATATACATATCAAGTGTCAGGGTAGTTCTGTAACCTGTCCCATGTGGAATCTTGATGTTATGTTAACAAACAAATTAGCATTTAAATGAATCCTGCATTTTATCCTCAAGGTTATGTTGTCATGGATATTCAATTAGGGTGTGTGTGTGTGTGTGTGTGTGTGTGGTCTATACGTTTCCAACTGACTGGTCCCCCAGAGAGGTGTTACAGTAGGGTTTGTGTAGGGAGGGATGAAAGAGTGGGGTTGTGTGTGCACATTTGTGGTTATTGATGCAGAATAGGGTTTAACAAAACATGCAAGACCAAGTCCAGAAGGAACAGAGCACAATAGTTTGGGAATTTCTGAGTTATTTCAGAGATATGCTGCGCACTTCATACCATAGGAAGAGATATCTCACAAGACATCCTTTAAGGTTTTTCAAGAACAACAAACAGTGAGATTCTCTTAAACACACACAGGGACAAAGTGTAGTGTCGGTGCTTTCCCTGTGTAGGGTATGATTGTTATCATCTTGGCCCATCTCCTAAAGCAGCAGCACCAGGGATGAAAGTGTGAGGCCTGATATTATTACAGGCCTACTACACAGAGACTGTTTAAACACCAAACAGCCTGCACACACACACACACCCGCCGGAGGCCTCAACCAACAGTTTATAAAATTCATTCAAAAATACAGACTTTTAACTCAGTCTATTCCGGTGCAGGCGTTAGTGCCAGTCACCACAGGGGGAAGGGAAGTCAAGATGGAGTGTGTTCCTCCATCTGCATGGAGCTGTCTCATACCTATTACTCTCACATTGCTCTGATCTGATAAGATGACTGCTGTCCAGCAGAGTACTGAATGGTATGCCTCTTGTGGAGTATTACTTACATTTTGACCCGTAATTAATTGAGTGCCTATGGTATTCTGAATGCTTTCTGGACCTTAGTGTGAAGTGTCTCAACCCTGTTCATCATAACCCTCCAAACACAAGCCACTTGTTACTTTGGAAAGGGGTTGGTCTCCCAACACATAGAAGTGTTGATAGAACCATGTCATCCAGAGAGTGAAATGATGATAGATCTCCTCTCTGAGAGCAGGCCAAAAGCTATTTATTTAACCCTGTACTGGGAGCTTGCACAGCAGTCAAATAAAGAACTATGTGCTTTAGCTGAATGCTTGTAAACCAGTGCTTGCAAATGTCCACAGACAATGGGGTACGCAGTACGGGCATGAGGTAGATGAAGAATAGGTGTTTGTGTGAGGGAGAATGCTGTGTACTGTGCAGTACTGTACTGCACCCCTTTGTGCATTTTTTAAATCTCCCAATGATAATGTGGTGAGTTGCCTGTTAATCTCTAAGGCAAACTAATCTCCCTTTTAATATAGCTGATTCATGAACCTGCTCAAAAACATGTTGTTTTTAATTAATCTACCCCTCGCCGGCTCGCCGGCTCACCAGCCATAATAAAATGTGGATTAACTTGTGAGCTGGGTGATATGTGGAGTTTTTTACTGGTTCTTATGGCATGGCGTCTCCTTCCGTCTGCTACAGTAAATATGTATGCTAATACGCTAGCTCATAAAGTCGTTAAAGAACACCTCGGCTCATATGATTGAGGAAGGGAACACACACAAACACACACAAACATCAAGCGCACACACGCAGTGATGACTTTGCCTGAGGCAGTTTATGTCTGTAAGGCATATTCACTCCACGCTTTTTTATATAAATACATTTCCTCAATTATTCAGCCTGTTTTAAGACTTCAGATTATGTCAAATTGCAGCCAAGTGGTGTGATGGCTGGAGGGCTAATGTGTGTGTGGATTGCCAGGCCTAGGGTTGCAAAGGGAGGGTAGATTACCAGTAATCTTTTAGAATTTTGGTATCTTTCAAAGATTTTATGGATGAAGTGGCCAGAATCATGACCTAAATACTAGCTTGTGTAATGGCTACAGCAGCTTAACCTGGCATTTTTACTTTTTTAATTTCACATTTATTTAACCAGGTAAGCCAGTTGAGAACAAGTTCTCATTTACAACTGCGACCTGGCCAAGATAAAGCAAAGCAGTGCGGAATTACAACACAGAGTTACATATGGAATAAACAAAACGTACAGTCAATAACACAATAGAAAATCTATATACAGTGTGTGCAAATGTAGTAAGTTATGGAGGTAAGGCAATAAATAGGCCATAGTGCAAAATAATTACAATTATAATTCAGTATTAACACTGGAGTGACAGATGTGCAGAAGATGATGTGCAAATAGAGATACTGGGGTGCAAATGAGCAAAATAAATAACAATATGGGGATGAGGTAGTTGGGTGGGCTAATTACAGATGGGCTGTGTACAGGTGCAGTGATCGGTAAGCTGCTCTGACAACTGATGCTTAAAGATAGTGAGGGAGATACGTGTCTCCAGCTTCAGAGATTTTTGCAGTTCATTCCAGTCATTTGCAGCAGAGAACTGGAAGGAATGGCGACCAAAGGAGGTGTTGGCTTTGGGGATGACCAGTGAGATATACCTGCTGGAACGCATACTACGGGTGGGTGTTGCTATGGTGACCAATGAGCTAAGATAAGGCGGGGATTTGCCTAGAAGGGATTTATAGATGACCTGGAGCCAGTGGGTTTGGCGACGAATATGTAGTGAGGGCCAGCCAACGAGAGCGTACAGGTCACAATGGTGGGTAGTATATGGGGCTTTGGTGACAAAACGGATGGCACTGTGATAGACTACATCCAATTTGCTGAGTAGAGTGTTGGAAGCTATTTTGTAAATGACATCGCCGAAGTCAAGGATCGGTAGGATTTTACGATCAGTTTTACGAGGGCATGTTTAGCAGCATGAGTGAAGGAGGCTTTGTTGCGAAATAGGAAGCAGATTCTAGATTTAACTTTGGATTGGAGATGCTTAATGTGAGTCTGGAAGGAGAGTTTACAGTCTAACCAGACACCTAGGTATTTGTAGTTGTCCACATATTCTAAGTCAGAGCCGCTGAGAGTAGTGATTCTAGTCAGGCAGGTGGGTGCAAGCAGCGTTCGATTGAAGAGCATGCATTTAGTTTTACTAGCGTTTAAGAGCAGTTGGAGGCCACGGAAGGAGTGTTGTATGGCATTGAAGCTCGTTTGGAGGTTTGTTAACACAGTGTCCAATGAAGGACCAGATGTATACAAAATGGTGTCGTCTGCGTAGAGGTGGATCTGAGAGTCACCAGCAGCAAGAGCGACATCATTGATATACACAGAGAATAGAGTCGGCCCGAGAATTGAATCCTGTGGCACCCCCATAGAGACTGCCAGAGATCCAGACAACAGGCCCTCCGATTTGACACATTGAACTCTATCTGAGAAGTAGTTGGTGAACCAGGCGAGGCAGTCATTTGAGAAACCAAGGCTATTTAGTCTGCCAATAAGAATGCGGTGATTGACAGAGTCATGGGCAAGTTGCAGTGGAGGGTGCAGAGCTGGTGGCCGGGGTAGGGGTAACCAGGTGGAAAGCATGGCCAGCCGTAGCAAAATGCTTGTTGAAATGTTCGATTATCGTAGGATGTTTAAAATTACATTGTTGATGCTGGGCCTAAGCCCTGATGAGAGAGACCCACCCTGTTGCTTAGTGCACATCCAGCTTCTCTGTAGAGAAACTACATACCACCTCTTAACTGCTCAGGGTAAGAGTGTTTTCCAAAAGTATTTAGTTCATAGTTTAAGGATGGATATAAATATAAAATGTACTGTTACGTTTATAAGAACAAAATAAAACTCATATTCACAGTCGAGTCAGATATTGGTTCGACAGTAAAATATATTTCACCATAATGCTTTATCTTATGCCAATTTACAGCACCGGTCCATAGAGTTACAGTAATGTAAAACTATATGGACATTTTACCCCCACTACCCTCTGCCCCCTTAGCCGTGGTATATTGGCCATACACTACGAACCCAGAGGTGCCTTATTGCTATTATAAACTGGTTACCAACGTAATTAGAGCAGTAAAAATAAATGTTTTGTCATACCCTTGGTATATGTTCTGATATACCAGGGCTGTCAGCCAATCAGCATTCAGGGATAGAACCACCCTGTTTATCTATATATACAGTCTATATATACAGTACCAGTCAAAAGTTTGGACACACCTACTCATTCAAGGGTTTTTCTTTATTTTCTCTGTTTTCCACATTGTAGAATAATAGTGCAGACATCAAAACTATGAAGTAACACATATGGAATCACGTAGTAACCAAAAAAGTGTTAAACAAATAAAAATATTTTTTATATTTGAGATTCTTCAAAGTAGCCACACTTTGCCTTGATGACAGCTTTGCACACTCTTGGCATTCTCTCAACCAGCTTCACCTGGAATGCTTTTCCAACCGTCTTGAAGGAGTTCCCACATATGCTGAGCACTTGTTGGCTGCTTTTCCTTCACTCTGCCGTCCGACTCATCCCAAACCATCTCAATTGGGTTGAGGTCAGGGGATTGTGGAGGCCAGGTCATCTGATGCAGCACTCCATCACTCTCCTTCTTGGTAAAATAGCCCTTACACAGCCTGGAGGTGTGTTGGGTCATTGTCCTGTTAAAAAACAAATGATAGTCCCACTAAGCCCAAACCAGATGGGATGGCGTATCGCTGCAGAATGCTGTTGTAGCCATGCTGGTTAAGTGTGCCTTGAATTCTAAATAAATCACAGACAGGTGTCACCAGAAAAGCACCCCCACACCATAACACCTCCTCCTCCATGCTTTACGTAGGGAACCACACATGCGGGGATCATCCGTTCACCCACACCGCATCTCACAAAGACACGGCGGTTGGAACCAAAACTCTCCAATTTGGACTCCAGACCAAAGGAAACATTTCCACCGGTCTACCGTCCATTGCTCGTGTTTCTTGGCCCAAGCAGGTCTCTTCTTATTATTGGTGTCCTTTAGTAGTGGTTTCTTTGCAGGAATTCGACCATGAAGGCCTGATTCAGACAGTCCCCTCTGAACAGTTGATGTTGAGATGTGTCTGTGACTTGAACTCTGTGAAGCATTTATTTGGGGTGCATTTTCTGAGGCTGGTAACTCTAATGAACGTATCCTCTGCAGCAGAGGTAACTCTGGGTCTTCCACTCCTGTTGTGGTCCTCATGAGAGCCAGTTTCATCATAGCATTTCATGGTTTTTGCGACTGCACTTGAAGAAATGTTTAAAGTTCTTGAAATGTTCCGTATTGACTGACCTTCAGGTCTAAAAGTACTGATGGACTGTCATTTCTCGTTGCTTATTTGAGCTGTTCTTGCCATAATACCAAATAGGGCTATCTTCTGTATACCCCCCACCTCCCCCACCCCCACCCCCCTCCTCTTGTCACAACACAACTGATTGGCTCAAACGCATTAAGAAGGAAATAAATTCCACATATTAACTTTTAACAAGGCACACCTGTTAATTGAAATGCATTCCATGTGACTACCTCATGAAGCTCATAGGCCCCGTGTAGCTCAGTTGGTAGAGCATGGTGCTTGCAACGCCAGGGTTGTGGGTTCATTTCCCACGGGGGGCCAGTATGAAAATGTATGCACTCACTAACTGTAAGTCGCTCTGGATAAGAGCATCTGCTAAATGACTCAAATGTAAAATGTAAAGCTGTCATCAAGGCAAAGGGTGGCTTTGATATGATTCCATATGTGTTATTTCATACTTTTGATGTCTTCACTATTATTCTACAAAAATAAAGAAAAACCCTTGAATGAGTAGGTGTGTCCAAACCTTTGACTGGTAGTGTATATATATACGCCGTCTTGTGATCTTTTTATATTCTATTATTTCACTTAGTATTATTATACCTGCATTGTTGGTCAAAGAGGATTCCACTGTACCCTGCAATTACATCTGTGACCCTGTGCATGTGACTAATAAATTCTCATTTGATTTGAGGTCAGGGAACCAAATAAAACTCTTTGGAATGCACCTTGATACCAAGAACCACTATTTGCGGTCTGACTGCTGTCACCCTACAATCCTTAGGTGGAGCTGCGTGTTAGACTCTTACATGCATACTGTACATAATATATCGTCCCTGTGATGAGGGACATGTGTGCAGGGATGGATCTAGACCATGAACAGGTTCACTCTCCAGCCTAATAATCCCACTGAAACCAGAGCTCCGCTTCAGACTGTCACATCGACATTCCAAGGCACACAGGAATACAGAGTTGGAAACATTCTGATTCCCGACCAAACCAGTCCCAGGTTTGCTGTTGCCTTTCCCACCTCACCCCGCCCAGGCATTTATTTAATCAAAGTATGGGATCCTATTCCGGGCCATTGGAATTTGGGAATTACAATTTGGGAATTTATGGGAGTTTCTTGTATTTTGACTAAGAGGTAGGGGTGGGGCGGTACACTTTGTTGGCTAGTCGGGTCGTCCCCAATGTTTTGATATGTGCCACAGGAGCAGGGGCAGGGGCAGGGCAGGGGCAGGGGCAGGAGCAGGGGCAGGGGGAGGGGCAGGGGCAGGGGCAGGGGCAGGGGCAGGAGCAGGGGCAGGGGCAGGGGCAGGGGCAGGGGCAGGGGCAGGGGCAGGGGCAGGGGCAGGGGCAGGGGCAGGGGCAGGGGCAGGGGCAGGGGCAGGGGCAGGGAATAAAGATGTTCTAGTCGAATGGTCCCACGTTATGGCATGCCATAGAAGGGTGGGGTGCTGTTATTACAACAAAGTCTGAAAAGCCTGTCTCCACCCCAGGAACACATATACTGTAATGCCATATCCGCAAACCAGCAAACCAGCTAGGTTGGAGTTAGGACTAACACTGCTGGCCCGTATCCTTCGTCTAAGAACAATATTTTCCAAAATCAATGAGACTTTCTTATTCACATGAATAAAGTATAAATTATGAAAGTAAATAATCAACCATCGCCTCAGAGAAGGCAGACTAGCTCCATTGTCAGATATCCGAACAGCCATTGTGGTTTAAAGTTAGTGACCTTTACAGTCTAGAACAGGGGTGTCAAACTCATTCCACGGAGGGCCGAGTGTCTGCGGGTTTTGTTTTTTTGTTTCAATTAAGACCTAGACAACCAGGTGAGGGGAGTTTCTTACTAATTACTGACCTTAATTCATTGGAGCGAAAACCCGCAGACACTCGACCTAACATGGAATGAATTTGACACGTGGTCTAGAAGGTGAGAACAATAAGATTACATACTCACTTTTGGCCAGCACTGGGTGGGAGTTCAAAGTTCACAACCTCTGATGTCAGAAAGGTGCCCACCACTTGGCTTCAGTGGGTATGAAGCCAACAGCTACTGTACTCTATCTGAGGACTCAACCACAGGGAGGAGAGAGAGCAGGTGAGAGCATGGGTCACCATTTACTTTACACTACAGAGAGCTAGCGCTGTATCTGCCAGTCAGCAGTCCCTCAGACCTCTCTTTCATTAGAGAGATACACAGGCCCCTTTCTGGCATGGACCGCAAAGAGAGAGCCGAGCATGCACACACACACGCACGCACCCACACGCACGCACCCGCGCACACACACACACCCGTGCGCACACACACCAGATAGGGGACTTAAAAGGCCTCTCCCAGGTGTTTGAACTGTGTTCCCATCATTACCCCCTTCAGCCTGGGGAGCTCTCCCTCTGACAGCCTTGTTGATCGATTGTAATTGTACAGTCCTAATTGATTGACTGCACTTCACTCAATGTAATATGCATTCGTTGGAGGTGACAGGTAAAAGGAGGGAGAACGTGGGTAATGACCTCCCTTCATGTCCTTTGGTGAATGACCCCGCACAGTAGAACCCACGGACACTTCACCATCTTGAGGATGGAAAGAGGAGAGAGACTTTAGCATTTCCCTCCTCTGTGTTATATTCTGCTGACCCAGGCAAAAGAAGTCTTCTGCTTCCCTTTTAATCAAATTTCAATTATTCCGATGGAGGATAGGAAACACACTGGTTTTGCGGTGGCTCTCTCTGTGTTCTTTAAAATCTACTATTTTCCCCCAGCTGGTCCAGGTAATTAATCATCCATACATGTTTTAAAACATCAGCGACTCTCCTCTCCTCCTCTCTCCGCTCCCTCACTTCTTTCCCTCTGTTGTCGAAATGTGTGAGTGATTACCACCAACCTAAATATATTACATATTCCAAAGTGTGGAAAATACACATATGGTGCCGGGTGCTTTGAAACAGCTCTTTATTTGAAGCATAAGCGGAAAAGAGAAAGCAAGCTGAATGGAGTGTGACTTCCAATGCACAGGTGTGGCTAATGAACTAGCAGGAAAGACGAAAAGGGAGACGTACAGTAGCAGGTCAACACTTTTACTTTTTACTGTAACAAGCCAAGGAACGGCAAAGGGCTCTTTTATTTCTATTGCTGCAGTCAGTTTCTCAAATCAAAGAATGAGCACAGGTCTGTCCAGTCCAGGGGACAGAGAGTACATTAATAATGGATAGGTTATTTCTGAGGAGGAGCAATGGTATCCTGCAGTTTAAATATTAGAGTCCAATTGGGGGCTTTGTGGCCTGGCATGTACAGATCAGGCTGTGCATTAAGTGGCAGTATATCCCTCCCTGGGTGTGTTATGTAGGTTCAGCATGGAGCCTTTCTCTATCTGAACCGTCCCGGATGTACTGTACTGTACACTCGTCTTTCTGCAATGACGTTGATTCAGACACATAACTAGACAGTCATAGGTTATGCATAACTATGTGAGGTCATGAATGGATAACCCCTACTAGACATTAAAGACACTACCCATTGACTCTGGGAGTCATAGTTAAAAAAACAGAATGAAATTAAATATTCACTTATTAAAGTAAGTTAGTGTGAACTTACAGTGTCAATAGTAACTGTTGTGGCTTGTTCTTTCTCTCACAACTAACACCACTTTGAAATAAACGACAGGTAAGAATGTATTACTATTTTCGGAATCTCTTTCACATAAAAAGACCAACCAGTTGAATTGACCCAGGAAAACAGTTGACCAAGGAAAAGTTTTTATGGGGAAATATTTCATTCTGATGGCTTCTGTTTGCTCCTGAGAGTATCAGCATGCTTTACTATAAGGTCATAGCGCCATACGTAGGTAGGGTCAGCAATTCAGAGATGGCACCAACCCCACACCACACTCTCCCTCACCCTCCCTCGCCCTCCATGGGCCTACTGTCACAAGAACAGTTGCACGTTCCAACCGCTTTGGTGAGGTGACACCGGAGGTTATTACAAACCCCAGGAGGGTCCACCAAATATGCTCCCTCTTCAGAAGTTAGAAACAGCCCCTGCAGCATATTGTATGACCCTGCACTGTCTACTGTTTATTTTTTTTATTTTTTTATTTTTTTCACCTTTATTTAACCAGGTAAGCCAGTTGAGAACAAGTACTGTATTCTCATACACACAGATATTTATACACACACACACACTGTGTACATACACACGCCCATGTGTCTCACAATTCCTGCCGTAATTATTTTGTTTCATAGGGGCAACTGTCGAGGTGGCCAGCAAGTGGAACTGTAAATATAGCACCACATCACGCCCCTAAAAGCTGGATATGAGTCTGATATGTTTCCTGAGTCTATCTGACAAAGTCAGAGACAGATCGGTTTCAGACTCATTTACCCCTTCCTCCTCCATCCCTCCATCCCTCCATCCCTTCCCCTCCTGCCTTTCCGAGACACAGTGGCCCTCTATCCAGGCCTATCTGACTGGGCATCTGGCTCATACGAGGCCTGTCGCGTCCCACCAGAAATAGAGCGCCGGAAAAAGACTCCCGCCTGTCTACGTCACCTTATCGAGAACAGGGGACGCTGGGGAGAGGGAGAGAGTAGATTACCGGCGACTAAAAATAAATATGAAATATGGCTTCTATTCTGCAATCTATCTCTACCTCTCTCTTCCTATCCATCTCTTAGCAGGGTCTCACTCTCTCTCTCTCAGATAGGGGTCCCCTTCTAACCAGTACCAAACCTAAGGCCTGGACACTAATTTGACTGTGTGTCATCTGTGCATTTACATGAAGCAGGCCAATACTCAGTAGGAGAGGGGCTCTATACACTCATTATCACATGGACACACACACCGCACAGGAGTGTCCTGACTTAATGTAATTGTCCTAACCATCGCCTCTCGCTCTGGTTTTAGCGGTCTCTGAGGACAGTGGGCATTGAGTCCTAATTGGGTCCAGAGCGAACTCTAACTCTGCGGTCTCTGCCGGCGACCACTCGTGTTCATCACTGCACGACCATAAGGAGCGTTTTGCCAACAACACAGAGCAGCTGATAAAAGGCCAGGTGGGTAATTGATGTGGTTGCTAAGTGGCTCATTTGCATCCTTTACGCATATCAAACCAAGCAGCGGCTGGGGTGTGAGAGAGAGGGGTGTTTTAGATGGGGATTAGGGGGGCGGGGGTTCGTTAAAAGGCATCATGGATGTTACATTTTAGTCAGGAGAGCAGAGAAACCTTGGAGGACGCTCCAATTGTTAATTGAACTCTTTTGGGGGTTCCTCTCTTCTCTCTTTAATGTTTCATCCATCCCTCTCTTCCCCCTTTCCTTCCATCTACCCTCATTCTATCTCTCTGTCTCTAGGGAAATGGAATGAAAAGATAAGCAGAGACCTTACAGGTAGTAAGGGATATTAGACATGCACGCTGCCGCTGTGGCTTTGGTTGTTAAAACCTCTTAAGAATCGGACCCTTTTTTTCAATTTTCACCTAAAATGACATAACCAAATCTAACTGCCTGTAGCTCAGGACCTGAAGCAAGGATATGCATATTCTTGATACCATTTGAAAGGAAACACTTTGAAGTTTGTGAAAATGTGAAATGAATGTAGGAGAATATAACACATTAGATCTGGTAAAAGATAATACAAACAAAAAACGTTTAATTTTTTATTTTATTTTATCATCTTTGAAATGCAAGAGAAAGGCCACAATATAATATTGCAGTTTAGGCGCAATTTAGCTTTTGGCCACTAGATGGCAGCAGTGTATGTGCAAAGTTTCAGATTGACCCAGTGAAGCATTGCAATACTGGACTATTTTGTATCAAGTCTGCCCAAATGTGCCGAATTGGTCAATTGATACATTTCCAAGTACATAACTATAGAGAACATACAACAATTATATGGTAATACAAAATGTAAGTTTACACACTCCCAGGAATGTCATACATGATGGATCATTAGCTTATACACTAACTTTCACACATCTAGATGGCCGGGCGCGGTGGGTGTGGAGCCAGAGACAGCAAGGGTTCAAACTGTAGAACCCAGTTCCTACATTTGAATATAAAAATGGATTTTACCAAACAAAACTATGCTACATTTTATCTCTGGGACCCTCAGGATGACAAATCAGAGCAAGATTACTGAAAGTACATTATTTACCTTCAGAGGTGAATGTATCAAAGCAGTTGCTGTGATAAGTTGTGCACTCTCCTCAAACAATAGCATGGTATTTTTTTCACTGTGGTAGCTACTGTAAATTGGACAGTGCAGTTAGATTAACAAGGATTTAAGCGTTCTGCCCATATAAGACATGTCTATGTCCTGGAAAGTTTGCTGCTACTTACAACAGTCATGCTAATCACATTAGCACACATTAGCTCAACCGTCCCGTATACGGGACACCGATCACATAGAGGTTAACCATCTGCTTAACCTGCCTTTAGAATAACTACAGCACCTCCCTTAGGGCATTGGACAGAGGAGTGATGAGCAGCACCACAGAGGGTCCATATCTTTTTCTTATAACTACAGTATGAGAACGTAGGCCATGTACGTGACAGATGGAAATTTGGTATATTAAAATTCCATCAATTATCAACAAGGTTGATTTCTCAAGGTCTTTAGGGTTCATTTAGTTTTCATAACACAAACCAGCAGAGTTCCAGACCTGAGTCTGATACAGGCCTAGTGTGGTGAATATGTTAGTAATACACCTCTAATACTGCACACTAAAAGCTCACAGCTGTTCCCTAATTCGAGAAGTACAACAAACCGGCTGCCAGGCAAAGTGGAACCACAAGACCCTGGGTGTTGTTCCCTGAAGTCAGGGAGCCCTTCCAAGATGTAACACAAGAACATTCCACGCATGAATGGAGTGTATTCTTCAGCTCGTTTCTCCACACACGTGGGGAGATTTCCATTAAAATAAATAAGAGCCATATAAAGGCAACACAGACGCAATACATTTTCATGAGAGGAGAGGGGACACAGGAGGCAGCTGCAGTGTGATCACACATTGCCTGTGTCTGTCGGGTGTGAGTGTTTTTCGGTAGGTAGGGTTGGAGAGGTGGATGATAACGGATGAGGATGAATGATTGGCTAAATGTTTGTGATGAAGGCATCACTCAGTTCTGTTCCTGGCGGTCCCAGTGTTGTGGAGATGCACCTGTACTGGAGCTGCTAATTGCCCTGAGGAATAAGGCATTATCAGCAGTAGAAACACCCACTTCAAAGCCATACACGCAAAGTATTTCTTATGTGTTTGTTTCTCTGTCTGTCTGACTGTCTGTCCATCCTGTTCCATCTCAGAGGGATCCACCCTATGGGATCTCCCTCTCTGTTTGTCCTGGAAGAGGGGATAGAACCATGACCCTCTTAACACTTCACTAAAGACAGGCAGGCAGGCTGGTGAAATGTAAGACACATCCCTCTCCCTCTTTTCTCCTGTCTCTCCAGTCCAAGTTCCAGTCCCTGGCATGAGGTGTGTTAGTTGGATGGCTAATTCTGGTCTCTGAGGAGCACATCTTCTGTTTTAACGCTCCACTGTGGTTGATGGAAGTCTCAGCGCTGGGCCATAAGATCTGCACCTGCGGAACCATCCAAACAAGAGGAACAGCACTCGTATTGTAAAAGGCCCTCCTAACATAAATATTTCTCCTCTCTTAATTCTAAACTCACATAATGAAACTGACAAAACTCAACCACATGTGTCTAGGATGTGGTGCTGAGGGAGAGAGAGGAGGGAGATAGTGAGGGGTGGGGAGAGAAAGAAAGTCGGAAAGAGAGGAGAAAGTTAACAAAGAGAAAGAGAGAGAGAGAGGGAGAGAGAGAGAGGGAGAGAGGGAGAGAGAGAGAGAGAGAGAGAGAGAGAGAGAGAGAGAGAGAGAGAGAGAGAGAGAAAGAGGGAGAGAGAGGGAGGGAGAGAGAGAGAGAGAGGGTAGAAAAAAGAGAAAGCCCCGGTTGTCAATCCATCTCCAGCGTGAAGAATCACTGGGGCCACCTGTGCCAGATGCTGGCTGTGATCATTAGGTGTGTGGCTGGAGGAGAGGTGCTTACCCAAAGAGGAGAACTGTGTACCCGGCCCACCTGCCTGGGGATAACAATCTCCCTGGGACCCTTAAGCTGAAAGGAAAAGAGTGGCTAGTCTCTCTTATGCAGATTAAGCTAAATAAACCCAGGCTATTTATCAGTGTGCAGGCCCCTCGGCCTGTCATCCCACCGCCTGCCTCCGCACCATTCACCCATTCATCCACAACACTACAATGGACCAACACAAAGGAGATCTTATGCAGGGATCAGGGAGGAAGGACATTATGGCTGAAGTAAGCCAAAAAATTACATCTCCAGCTGGCCAAGAGGACAAATTAATATACAGAGATTGGACACAACATTAGCACAGACGCTTGTGCTTGTCTTTCAGTGTACTTTGGTTGAAGTTGCACCTCAAAAATATCCTAACTTTGACGTGTTGTTGTTATTGTTGTGTAGGAGGGCATTGCAGCCATTATGTACAGTAAAGTCAGAAGAGGACTCATCGACCACATTACAACCACACCCTGACCACACATGATCGTTCATCCTTCACACAGGGAAAGTCCCTGGGTTTTCACCTGGGATCAAACGGACCATCAAAAATCACACATCCATTCTCAAAACACTGTCATGTTTGTTAAACGCCAACCACAGGTGGTTCGCCTGCCCCTCGTCCCCCTTTTCTGTGCACTCTCTCTCTCTGCTCCGCCGGGGCGATTTCCACGCTCAATCCGTCATGTGTGGAGCTCCCAGTTAAATCCCTGTCAGAGCGCAGAGAAGCGTGGAGAGCGATTCCTGCTGCTTGGTTGCATCTGTGAGGTTGCTCCCCTGTGGCACAGTGAGTTTCCCAACGTACACACAAACTAGGAGACTGATTATCAATGCCACACTCCCTCTCTCCAGGGACTATCTGTCTGCGTTAAGATGCCCTTAGTCACAGGGGTTGGAGGATTTGGCTCAGCTCAAGTATTTGTTGAGCTCCACTCTCTTTCTGTCGCTTCTATGATGGACGAATAGTATTCAAGGCATTATGATTCTAAGTACAGTGGGGGGAAAAAGTATTTAGTCAGCCACCAATTGTGCAAGTTCTCCCACTTAAAAAGATGAGAGAGGCCTGTCATTTTCACCATAGGTACACGTCAACTATGACAGACAAATTGAGAAAAAAAAACCCAGAAAATCTCATTGTAGGATTTTTAATGAATTTATTTGCAAATTATGGTGGAAAATAAGTATTTGGTCACCAACAAACAAGCAAGATTTCTGGCTCTCACAGACCTGTAACTTCTTCTTTAAGAGGCTCCTCTGTCCTCCACTCGTTACCTGTATTAATGGCACCTGTTTGAACTTGTTATCAGTATAAAAGACACCTGTCCACAACCTCAAACAGTCACACTCCAAACTCCACTATGGCCAAGACCAAAGAGCTGTCAAAGGACACCAGAAACAAAATTGTAGACCTGCACCAGGCTGGGAAGACTGAATCTGCAATAGGTAAGCAGCTTGGTTTGAAAAAATCAACTGTGGGAGCAATTATTAGGAAATGGAAGACATACAAGACCACTGATAATCTCC
This sequence comes from Coregonus lavaretus, assembly GCF_964263955.1. Classification (NCBI taxonomy): domain Eukaryota; kingdom Metazoa; phylum Chordata; class Actinopteri; order Salmoniformes; family Salmonidae; genus Coregonus; species Coregonus lavaretus. Next base: position 16,714,519 of record NC_140024.1, read on the forward strand.
CTCGATCTGGGGCTCCACGCAAGATCTCACCCCGTGGGGTCAAAATGATCACAAGAACGGTGAGCAAAAATCCCAGAACCACACGGGGGGACCTAGTGAATGACCTGCAGAGAGCTGGGACCAAAGTAACAAAGCCTACCATCAGTAACACACTACGCTGCCAGGGACTCAAATCCTGCAGTGCCAGACGTGTCCCCCTGCTTAAGCCAGTACATGTCCAGGCCCGTCTGAAGTTTGCTAGAGTGCATTTGGATGATCCAGAAGAGGATTGGGAGAATGTCATATGTTCAGATGAAACCAAAATATAACTCTTTGGTAAAAACTCAACTCGTCGTGTTTGGAGGACAAAGAATGATGAGTTGCATCCAAAGAACACCATACCTACTGTGAAGCATGGGGGTGGAAACATCATGCTTTGGGGCTGTTTTTCTGCAAAGGGACCAGGACGACTGATCCGTGTAAAGGAAAGAATGAATGGGGCCATGTATCGTGAGATTTTGAGTGAAAACCTCCTTCCATCAGCAAGGGCATTGAAGATGAAACGTGGCTGGGTCTTTCAGCATGACAATGATCCCAAAGACACCGCCCGGGCAACGAAGGAGTGGCTTCGTAAGAAGCATTTCAAGGTCCTGGAGTGGCCTAGCCAGTCTCCAGATCTCAACCCCATAGAAAATCTTTGGAGGGAGTTGAAAGTCTGTGTTGCCCGGCGACAGCCCCAAAACATCACTGCTCTAGAGGAGATCTGCATGGAGGAATGGGCCAAAATACCAGCAACAGTGTGTGAAAACCTTGTGAAGACTTACAGAAAAGGTTTGACCTGTGTCATTGCCAACAAAGGGTATATAACAAAGTATTGAGAAACTTTTGTTATTGACCAAATACTTATTTTCCAACATAATTTGCAAATAAATTCATTAAAAATCCTACAATGTGATTTTCTGGAGAAAAAAATTCTCATTTTGTCTGTCATAGTTGACGTGTACCTATGATGAAAATGACAGGCCTCTCTCATCTTTTTAAGTGGGAGAACTTGCACAATTGGTGGCTGACTAAATAATTTTTTCCCCACTGTATAACTCTTAGTATAACTAGTTAGATTTGGACAATTTTCGTTTAACTAGCTGTATTTAGACTTTTGGGATTATTTTTCACCCCTTTGTGTTGAATACATATCATATGGCATGGTTATGAAGGAAATTAGCACAATGGGAAATATCGAAATGGACAAAAGCTTCATTGTGATACATTATAAGCACTGTTTGGGGCTCTGACTTGGGCATTTAGTCATTTCGGCCTCAGACTTAGTTGTTTTAATCAGCACCATTACAACCTACACTATACACAGCAAACTGCTGAAGCAGGTGAATTAAGTGAGTATTACTTCCTGACTTTCTACTGAAATGTCCACCTGGCCAATGAGATCTCTCTACCAACCTTCACCCTTGAGTAATCCTAACGACCATCTCCAACACAACGGCTTGCTCTTAAAATAGATGTACCTTGTTACACTGCTGCCTAGGTGTTTGTTTTTCCAGGCGTCCTATAATGGGGTCTGGTATGGCCTATTATGGAGATTCTATGGGTCTCCCTAGTTTCACTCCAGGCCTAATAAGTGATCATTTGGAGGAAGACGTATCATTCTGAGCGGCGGCCATATCTAATTAGAGCCATAATGCTGGGTGGAATGGCTCTATCAGCTTGGGAGAGGCAGCCTGCTTATCAGACCCTCAGGCCAATCGCCTCAGGTTTATTTCTCAGGAAATCATTAAGTGTTTCATAATTTTCAGCATTTAAATGCTGTGTTTTGATCACTGAGCTGTATGATTAAGGGTGTTTTTAATGGTTACTATCCCGCCCGGTTAGATGCAATTAAAATATTTCAAGAGCGGAGATAGAGAGAGGAGTTGGGGGCAAGTGTTTGATACCCCTTGTAGTGACAACACAGAGTGTGAAGACCTTTCATCAGCCATGAGTGTGATTTCTAGATGCAAAGCTTTCTCAATGACATGGTCAAGAATGCACATCAAATGTAATATCGACATTATTAATCTCAAATGCAATGTGTAGCCTACGTTCTGTAAACATACAGCGTTATAGATATACAATGCAGAAATAAGAGCCAAAATCCTACATTTTATGGGTGTATTGTTGAATCCTTCCCCAAAAAAACGTGCAGCTCCAAAGCTATCTTAGATAAACGTGGGGAATGACTCCTTTATTTCATTTTATTTTATTCCTTTATTCGTGGTGCGCAGGTCTCTGAGGAGCTCTGGCATCGATTGCTGATTTAATGAAAGCGTCTATTTCTCCTGGCTTCCCTCTCGCTCGCTCTCCCATTCCTCACTTCTCCGGGTCACTCCGCTTAAAATGCCTCCATTAATCAGATTTCTGTTAAAAGCCGTAAATAGAATCAGAGCTCTGTTGCCAAGACACCCTCCTCTCTCTCCCTCTTTAATTCTCTCTCCCTCTCTACCTCTTTCTCTTTACCTATCCCTCGCTCTAACTCTCTCTCTCTCCGCTCCACTCCCAGAGCCTGTTCCAACTCCAGCACCAGGACCCAGAGTCGCTGGGAGGCAGGCAGTGGACCAACAAGTGCTCTGCAGCCCTTTCTGGGTGTCTGATTATGGGATAGAGATCTGGCCAAGTGGCTGGGTGGTTAAAATATGGATGGCTCCAAAAGGCTCCGAGGGTAGTACCTGATAATGCTGGAAGGTCCAAAATATAACCAGTCAGTCTTTTCTGTGGGTGGACTTGTGTTTTCTTTCCACTGCTACTGTAGCATGGTACAGGAGACTGACAATATACATTATTGATTACATTTTCTGTTTGTACACTATTGTGAATAGATGAAGGGCCAAATTTGTTTAACGTTTCTGAAAATATTAGTTCTACACTTTGGATCAGCAACAGTGAAAGTTAACGTGAGTCTGTACTGTTATAAGTGATGCAACAGGTCAAAAAAGTGTTCTTAGACGCATCAACCAATGAAGAGTACTGCTTGTTGCACGCAGTGCCTCATTGAATAGTACTCAATGCTTTTTCAATGAGGATTTCATAAGTCATAACACAGTGAAAATCCATTTTTAAGACCTTCTCCAGTTGTTCAGTGTGTCGTCCAAATGGAAGTGATCAGCACGTCCAAATCCTCCCACATTCATTTTGGCACAGCTCTGTCTCTGCTCTGTCAGAAGCATATAAAATATAGCCTGTTTCTAGCCCTGTACAGGACGCGCTGAAGCGTGAAAGACTCGACTTTGCATTTACCACACGTTTGGTTTATGTTGGGGCTATTTAAACTGGAGGCACTACTGTGGAAGGAAAACACAAACTGAGAAAATCAAAAACAAACTGCCATATTATCCAAGCTAATATCACTGTGGGGTCCTGAGCAGCACTGTTGATTCATTAAATATTGACCCATGAAAGGGAATCTGAATGAGGATCAGAGTCCAGGCCCGGGCCAGGCAGGGTGGTACCTTACAGTACAGGGTGGGTGGTACGTTACAGTACAGGGTGGGTGGTACGTTACAGTACAGGGTGGGTGGTACGTTACAGTACAGGGTGGGTGGTACGTTACAGTACAGGGTGGGTGGTACCTTACAGTACAGGGTGGGTGGTACGTTACAGTACAGGGTGGGTGGTACATTACAGTACAGGGTGGGTGGTACCTTACAGTACAGGGTGGGTGGTACCTTACAGTACAGGGTGGGTGGTACGTTACAGTACAGGGTGGGTGGTACGTTACAGTACAGGGTGGGTGGTACATTACAGTACAGGGTGGGTGGTACCTTACAGTACAGGGTGGGTGGTACCTTACAGTACAGGGTGGGTGGTACGTTACAGTACAGGGTGGGTGGTACGTTACAGTACAGGGTGGGTGGTACCTTACAGTACAGGGTGAGTGTCTCCTCTCCTATGGGTTTCTCTAACTTCTCCTGGCTTCTCCTACCCTGGATGGATGGATGGGTGGAGAGAGGTTTATTTTTAACATCACCACACCAAGAGAAACCCTGGCAGAACCACAGACAGAGTCTGCCTACTATTGTAACCCCTTTCCATTGAGTTGATACCTTTGAATGGTGATGTTTCACGGCTGCATCAAGGCGTGGTACGGAAACTGCTCTGCTTTCGACCGCAAGGCCCTCCAGCGGGTGGTGAAGATGGCCCTGTACATCACTGGAGCCGTGCTCCCACCCATACAGGACATCTACTCCAAGTGATGCCTGAGGAAGGCCCGCAGCATCATCAAGGACCCCACAGTCTGGCAGACTGTATCGGAGCGTCGGTTCTCAGACCAACAGGCTCCGAGACAGTTTTTTTCAACAAGCCATCAGACTACTGAACTCTTGAACCGGGACTGACCACCAGCACACAAACAGTCTAATGCACTGACTCTGCACCTCCCTCTGCACTTTACCACACACACACATGGGCTCAAACACACACACTAACACACTCCCACTCACTCACACACACACACACACACACACACATTCACACACACTCCGTGACTGCTGCTTCTGGACTCCTATTTAGTAGTACTTCCCAATGTCTATATATTATTACACAATCCCCCGACACATGTGTAAATATCCTACTTCAATTCATTTGACTGCCTTCTATTATATTTTGCTCCATTTTTATCGTATTTTTATTCATTGAGCTTTTTATCTTTTATTACTCTTTTATTCACTTACTTACTTTTCCTGTTGTTGTTACACTGTCGAGAGGTGACCAGCAACTAAGCATTTCATTGCACTGTGTACCCCTTGTACAGTGTATTCACACCCCTTGACTTTTTCCACATTTTGTTGTGTTACAGCCTGAATAAAAAATTGAGATTTTTTGTCACTGGCCTTTTAGAACATTTTTACAAACTAATTAAAAATGAAAAAATGAAATGTCTTGAGTATTCCACCCCTTTGTAATGGCAAGCCTAAATAAGTTCAGTAATAAAAATTCACATAATATGTTGCATGGACTCACTCTGTGTGTAATAATAGTGTTTAACATGATTTTTGAATGACTACCTCATCTGTGTACCCCGCACATACAATTATCTGTAAGGTCCCTCTGTCGAGCAGTGAATTTCAAACACAGATTCAACCACAAAGACCAGGGAGGTTTTCCAATGCCTCGCAAAGAAGGGCACCTAATGGTAGATGGGTAAAAAAAAAAGAGTAGACATTGAATATCCCTTAGAGCATGGTGAAGTTATTAATTACACTTTGGATGGTGTATCAATACACCCAGTCACTACAAAGATACAAGTGTCCTTCCTAAATCAGTTGCCGAAGAGGAAGGAAACCGCTCAGGGATTTCAACATGAGGCCAATGGTGACTTTAAAACAGTAACAGAGTTTAATAGCTGTGATAGGAGAAAACTGAGGATGGATCAACAACGTTTTAGTCGCTCCACAATACTAACCTAATTGACAGAGTGAAAAGAAGGAAGGACAAATATTCCAAAACATGCATCCTATTTGCAACAAGGCACTAAAGTTATACTGCAAAACATTTGGCAAAGCAATTCACTTTTTGTCCTGAATACAAAGTGTTAAGTTTGGGGAAAATCAAATACAACACATTACTGAGTACCACTCTCCATATTTTCAAGCATAGTGGTGGCTGCATCATGTTATGGTATGCTTGTAATCATTAAGGACTGGGGAGTTTTTCAGTATAAAAAAAGAAACTGAATTTAGCTAAACACAGGCAAAATCCTAATGAAAAACCTGGTTCAGTCTGCTTTCCCACCAGATACTGGGAGATGAATTCACCTTTCAGCAGGAATAACCTAAAACTGAAGGCCAAATCTACACTGGAGTTGCTTAGAAAGAAGACAGTGAATGTTCCTGAGTGGCCTAGTTACAGTTTTGACTTAAATCTACTTGAAAATTCTGTGACAAGACCTGAAAAAGGTTGTCTAGCAATGATCAACAACCAATTTGAAAGAGCTTGAAGAATTTTGAAAAGAATAATGGGCAAATGTTGCACAATCCAGATGTGGAAAGCTCTTAGAGACTTACCCAGAAAGACTCACAACTGTAATCGCTGCCAAAGGTGCTACTACAAAGTATTGACTCAGGGGTGTGAATACTTACAGTATATAAATGAGATATTTCTGTATTTCATTGTCAATAATATGCTAAAATGTCTAAAAACATGTTTTCGCTTTGTCATTATGGGGTATTGTGTGTAGATGGGTGATAAAAAAATATATTTAATCAATTTTGAATTCAGGCCATAACAACAAAATGTGGAATAAGTCAAGGGGTATGAATACTTTCTGAAGGCACTGTATATTATGTGTATATTATGACAAATAAACAAACTTGAACTTGTTTCACTGGCCCGTGAGGACTTTCAGCATAGCACCTTTTCTATGGAATATAATCCTTTATGATGTTTATGTTGATTCTTTTTTTAAGGTTTCCAGTATTCAGGAAAACACAAGTCCAAAATGCTGCAAGGTCTAATAACCATATTGTTCCTGATGAATAGTGAGCCAAAATGATTATGGACTTGACAAAAACTCTTAATTAGCAAAGCCCCCCTTTTCAATCAATTATCTAAATTACATTTATACAGTTCAATGATTACTGACCAAAAGGAGGATTCTTGAGCTGGGAAGAATACGTTCTGCCATAAACGGAGCCATTTAATCGGTGACCACTCGATGAGTGAATCATGTTGTGATAATTAAATTGTATGGCATATCGGGAGTGTTAACTTCACTGGGTGCACATTGGATGGCCCTGCATTTTCAATAGGCTTTTAAGGCAATTAAGTGATGGGCTTGGACAATCATTCCTCTTTTCCCAGTCATTGATCTTTCTTCTTTTTGGCTCCCTCAGACCCATTTCTCTCTTCGGCTGGAGACTTGCGTTCGATGATTCCTTCCCGATTACTATAAATCCATATTCAAGCCACAGAGTGGAGGGAAAGGTTTGGAGCTGTCAAAAGAGTTGCACTGATATTTCATCAACAGTGGACGACTTTTACCTCTGTCACTTCCCCTTCACTTTAAAAGTCTTAACACTGTTATTGTATTAATAGTGATTCCTTAATTAGTTAAATTTCACCAGTTTGGTTATGTAGTGAATAATGTACTACAGTGGCAGCATTAAAATAATCATTTGTTTTAAGATTAGCTTGTTCCACTCATGGTCCACTTATTGTTATCGGTAATGAGAATGATTATATTCCGTATAAGAGGTTATTTGCCATGATCAAGCCATGCCATGTTAAAACCAGACTGGCTAAATGAAGTCCCAATGTGTGGTAGGAGGGAGAACACTACCCTCTAGAGCACAAGCCTGGGCAAGTCCTCATCCAGACAAGGTGAGTGGCAATTCAGGGATAAGTACTATTTAGCCAGGGCCCATACAACCAAAATCAATGGCTGGGTTTCCGGGATAAGTCAAAAACTGCCTTTGTTTTAGGCTATGCTGCAAGAATTAATGTTTTCAATTATGTATTCAACTCAACATACAAGACAACAATACTTTTTTCACAGATCCCAGGTGTTACTGGTTTGGCTCAGCAGTGATAGGATAGGACCTTCAGACTTTTCCCTGTCTGTGTTACTTTCCCTGTCATATACTGGGACATGCTAGAACAATGCAACAAATACAGATCATGTTTGGTCATTCTAGCAGTAGGGCACTCATACACATGTATCCAAATTGGTGGCATTCTGTCGTTTTCTGGAGTTGTACAGTATAATTGAACAATGTGGTTGGAATACAGCCACATTACATATTTATTGCTGGGATGGAGTCACTTTATCCCTTCAAAAGCTCTAGGATGTGTTTTCTGTGTTTGTGAAATAACTTTAATTTGGGGCTGGTTAGTGTACCAGTAGACATGGCAAGCATGGCATCCATTTTCTCCATCCCCAGCTATTGCAGGCTTGTGTATTTTGCTTTAGAGTGATGGATTGTAAGTGGCTGTTACCCACTCCACTTTAAAGAGCTTAAATGACCATAATTGCAGCAGAAATATACGAAAGTCTGGATTATGCCTCCTTTCCAGAGGCAGAAAGCAGAAACAAGCAGCTGTCATGGGATCTGAAATCTCATTATTTCAAACAGCCCACTCCAGTCCCCATAAAGCTCCTCGCAGTCACCAGAACATTTGTTAAACACACCGATATTGTCGGCGAGGGCAAATTAGTCACATCATAGAGGTTTTGTTCTTTGAACGCTTGTTTTTTTCTCTCTTTGTTTGACTTTAGAGAGCAAACAATTTCCTATAATCTATTAGCATCCGTCAATTAATCAAATGGTTGCTGTGGCGGTGGCGGCCAGGGGGAGTGTTGTGATTTAAGAGCCATAACAGCGTCTTCTCTCTCCACTCAAGCACCTGCATTTCATTTGTTTCTGTTTCCCCCAGCCGTAAATCTGTGCGACCTGTCAGCGTGCCATAATATTAGGCCAATAATCAAAGTCAATTATCGTCCTCACTCCCCCCCCTCCCCCTCCCCCTCCTCCCTTCCTTCCTCCCTCCCTCCCTCAACACCACTCTCACTGCTATTGAAAACAACAGCTATTAAGGACCTCGCTACAGCTATTCCTCTCTCTCTCTCTCTCTCTCTCTCTCTCTCTCTCTCTCTCTCTCTCTCTCTCTCTCTCTCTCTCTCTGGGTCTCACCAACACCAGCTTTTATCCCAAGCTGATTCCACCTCCTCTGTCTTATGCCTTATTACTGATACAGCATTATTACTCCACAGTCAGAGCACCCCTCTCTCATCTCATCTCTCTCAGTCTTGTGCACGTCATCAAAAAATTGCTTCCTGGTGTCAAACGGGCATATGATAGACGAGCGTTTCTCCAGCACGAGGCCAGGTTGGGTATTGTGCCGTGCCATGAAGCCGGTTTTATAAGGTCCATGATAGATGTTGTTTAGAGTGATTTAAGCGGCCCTTATGTTGGTGTCAGCATCTGACCCACGGCAGTGATCAAGCAATCAGATACAGAGAACAGAAACCGATATGAAATATGAAGGAAGGGATGGAAGGAGGGAGGAATGGAAGGAGGGATAAACTCCTGCAGGTCTGGCACCCTGCCAGGTTTAGGAGGGGGAAGCCTATAGCTTTATCTGCCTACTGCCTGAGGGGCTCACTGAGAGTTCCCTGGGTACAAGGGCCTCTCTGAGAAGTCATGCATACTGTAGATATGTGGTTGGAATGCAGCACAGTCCATCAGAGCTACTACACAGATGGATTGGAGTCCTACCTAAATGACCCTGATGATAAGCTGATTTTAATCAGCCTCTAAGAAGAGTAGATGATTCTACTCTATGCTAGTTTGACCCAGACACACACTCGGGCTGTGAACGTTTAAACTTTAAAACATTTAAACGAGATTGGGATGCTTAACGTTAAGAAAAATCCCTAACCGAAAAACACAGAATTAAAATCACAATGCAGTTATCACAAAACATATTATTTTCAAATGTTTGGCCTAACTAGATGATAAGCTATAAAGGACTGGGGAAAGTTGTGTAATTGAAATAAAACCAGAGAGGAAGAGGTGAATTGTAGGCTACTTTGGTGAATTTGCAAGGCATGCAAGACAAGACATTGCGAGATTCAGATTACCATAACATATGGGCATCATGGTTCTTTCTGCCTGCCCCCACCTCTCTCTCCCTCACGCTGGCTCGCCTGGGGCATATACATTATGCCGATTCTGTTGCAAAACGTTTCGGAACCGAAGCAAACAGAACGAAATGGGGAGGGACCTACCTGAATTTGGCAAAAAGAAACTTAGTTGCAAACTGTTTTTGACTAATGATTACACCCCTGCTCTTTCTCTTCTCTTATGGTATGAGTCTTCAGTCTGTTGAGTGTAGAATATCCTAGCCTATTCATTGATGATGGGCCCTGCTTTACTGAAGTAGCGAGACATTGCAAGCCAAGACATTGCAAGCATTCCATTGCGATAGATAGATAGGCCTAGTGCACGGTTCTGACTGTCTGTCTGGTGGCTGACCTGCCTATACTGTGCTGTGCCCCTACCCTCTCCCCTGTCCCTCGCTAACTCGCTATGAAAGATGTAAATGTTTGTGTTCTCGGAAGTACGGCAACTAAATCAGTCTTCTCCATTCCAAAAACACTGAATCTTAAGAGTTGATTCTGTTAATCTTGACACTCAGAAATGGGAGTCGACACAGGGAGTCGACGGGCAAAGAGTCGAGGAATAAATTATTTTGGAGAATCAACTCTCCACCACTACGTCATCGTCAGAGAAAGGCAAGCGACATCAGTGAAGTCCTGTATGGCCATACTTTGAGAAGTTAAATGAGAAGGTGGAATTGAGGTACAGTAATGGTAGTACATGTGCAATGCTTAACCATCTGAAAGGGATTCTCCGTGAGACCCAAACTGTTGCTAGCAGCAGCACAGCTGCATTGTGAATTCACGTGGAATTTTATGAATAATTTTTATAGTTTTAACGAAAAACCGATTCAAATAAATTATGTTTAAAAGTTGAGAAAAATTGTCAATTTGTCTCATCCCTAACACACATACACACATACACCTGAGCACCCTGGCCTGGCTCTTGATGTGCTGTCCAAATGTCCAAAGCTCCAGAGTTCAGCTGTGTAAACAGAGGTCTGCCTCCCTCTCCTTTACTCGCCATGCCCTGGCCCTGGGCCTGTACTGAACTGAACTGTACCTGTGGGCTACGGCCATGCCAGAAACACAGCCAGCCCTGCCAAAACCTGTCAGTCTGCAGCCCAACCTCTGCTGTACCTCTCACTATACCGGCCAAGTAATCGAGAGCACTGGGGATGTGTGTGTGTGTGTGTGTGTGTGTGTGTGTGTGTGTGTGTGTGTGCGTGCGTGCGTGCGTGCGTGCGTGTGTTCTTTGGAGGTTTTTGTGGTTCAGGCTGTACTTCCTGATGCCCTGGGTACTATCCCCTGAGACCAGTGGTCGTTTCCTGAGGAATTCCAGCTGACACACACCTGACCCTAAGCAACAGTCAAACACAGAGGTTCAGGTGGGCTATATCAAAGACTCTGCTGTCTTAACTACACTCTACAAGTTCTATACATCGTCCTCTCAGCAGAGAAATGCTTTATTGAACGTGAACGTGATGAACACACTTCAGTGTATGTTTGGATTGTGTATTAATCTTCAAACTACAGTAATACTATTTATGTAAGGCTGAGTATTTGAATTGCTTGAATTTATTTTATTTTTTTACTGAAATGTAAACACATTCTCAGAATGTTATTATGCAGCCATGCACCATTATGCATTCTGTTTACAGCTAACAAAGGAGGAATGCACTTTTGACCCGCCAAAATAGAGGATTGTACAGTACCACTTTCAAAGCAAAATAGCATACACATTTGAAACAGTTTCTGTAGTATGTTTGTTTTGTTGATTTAATTAACTTCTTGGCAACTTTCCCCCCACCATGAATTCTTCATCAAATAAATCTGACTTCTTATTTAGTTTTTCAAAAACCTTGTGGTAAGAAAATAAAAGCTCTGCCAAGCAAAATTGAAAGTTAGCCATTTCATGAGACTGAAACATATATGATTAACTCAGATTTCTTTTAGAAAAACTCAAGTCATATCCAAATAAAAACAGGCACAGTGAAATGAATTTGTTTGTCAAGGACTTAAGACAAGTTTCTCTACCAAAGCCAACAGTACCACTCCCTATGCTGTAGACTAATATTTGTAAATGTGTTGGGAACATTCCAGAACAACGACATTACTGTATACGTACATATAGAAAGTAATCTGACTTGCAAAAGGTCAAAGCTCTCTCTCTCCATCCCCCTCCCCCTCCCTCCCTCCTCCTCCTCCCTCTCCCTCTCTTTCTCTCTCTCCCTGCCTCCCTACGACAGCTTACAGGTGTTTTAGGCAGCAGTGTATTTGCTGTTAGTCATGGCATCTATGGTGCACTGTAACACTAAGAGGGATCTTCTCTCCGTGGGTGTTAAAACAGAAACGGCACCCCGCAGTGAGATAGAGAGATGATATCTTCTTCCTGTCCATGTCTAAGACAATAACATAACACACTGCACCAGCAGGTGACAAGCCTCAGGAATCTCACTGTCTCTTTCTGGAACACATTACATTAGATAAAATCACACTCTCACCCTATACAGGTAGATAATGTCACAGACTCAAAACTGTAACATAGGCAGATATTGTCATAGTATCATTCTGTGACCAAGTACATTTTGAAGGTAGAAAATGGAACGGCCGTACTCCTATAACAAAGTAAATTAAGTAAACTACTTGTACAGGACAAATGTTCTAGTCAACACTTTGCCTGAGAACTGTGGCACAAAATATTGCACAGCTGGGTAAACAAGGACATGAGTCACAAACATACTGTATACCTATGTTACAAACATCTCAACTCTCGACATGCTCTCGTACAAGCAATCGAAGCAACACGCAGCCTTCACAGGCCCACAGAACAGAAACTCCCATTCAACATCTTCCTCCCCTCATTCATCCATTGAAATGACTGTTACAGCAGCCAATTTCATGGATGTCAAAGTATTCCTGAATCCCTCCACTTCCCTGGAGTGAGGAGAGACTTCCAGGCCTTCATAACTCATATTCTCTAGCCAACAGGCAACATTTCAACACCATCATTCACATTTGCTATTAAAGGGATAGCGTGAGCTGTTCTCTATGTCTCCCTGTTGGGTGAAATATGAGCAAATATCTATTCGTCATGCTGTTTATGAATGGATGTGTGCTCAAATGTACACTAAGAACTGGTCATTTATAACCACACTGCTACAAACAGTGTGTGCCTTGATTTTCCCTGATGGGTTATTGACAACAACTTATACTGTACTGTGCAATCTCCTTTTCAAATAAGACCTGTAAAAGGTGTAGCCTACAGAGACAATTATTATTTCACTAATAAATAGTCCTCGTCTTCTGTAGACTCAACCTTTGACCCTTGTACTAGCATTCTGTTTCTCTGACATGTTTCCCAATCTGATGCAGAGATTGTGGCTAAGGGATCTGGG